>NW_020890677.1:0-1590 GCF_003945725.1 Corapipo altera
GTGGGCCAGGGGGGCTTTAGGGGGATCTGGGGGGCTCCGGGGGGGATCTGGGGGGCTCCAGGGGTCTGGGATGTGCTCAGGGAGGAGACCAAGAGTGTGGGAGGGCTTTGGGGGGGTCTGGGGGCCTTTGAGGGGGTCTCAGTTTGGGGTTCTCTGGGTTTGGGGGATTCTTAGGTTTGGGGTGTTCTCAGGTTTTGGGGGTTCCCAGTTGGGGTTCTCTGGGTTTGGTGTGTCCGTGTCTTTAGGAGGGATCCCAAGGAAGGGCTGTTTTGGGGGGGGGGGGGGGGGAATTCTGGGGGTCTCCACCCCTTCCCAGGACATGGAGTCCGTTTTGGGGGTCCCTCAGCCCCCCTTAACCCCCTTTTTCCCCCCCGTCCCCCCAAAGTTGGGGCACCCCTCGGAGCTGCCCCCCGAACCCGCCCCCGACTACGAGGGGAACGAGGAGTTCCTGCGCCGGGTTCACCACGTGCTGCTGGAGGTGAGGGGGGTCCCCAAACCCCCTGGGGGGGGTCCCCAGAGCTGGGGGGGCCCCCCTTGACCCCCCTGTGCCCCCCCACCGTGTCCCCCCAGGTGGAGGTGCTGGAGGGGGCCCTGCAGTGCCCGGACTCGGGGCGGCGCTTCCCGATCTCCAAAGGGATCCCCAACATGCTGCTGAGCGAGGACGAGGCCTGAGGGGGGGCCCCAATTTATGGGGGAGGGTCCCCAAGGACTGGGGGGGGCTCCCCCGGAGTGGGATTGAGGCGTTGGACCACCCCCCAAATAAAAGAGTTCTTTTATTCGTGTGGAAAAATTCCAGATTTTATCTGTGTGGAAAAATCCCAAATTTTGTTTGTGTGGAAGAATCCCAAATTTTATTCATGTGGAAGAATCCCAGATTTTATTTGTGTGGAAGAATCCCAGATTTTATTTGTGTGGAAGAATCTCAAATTTTATTTGTGTGGAAGAATCCCAAATTTTATTTGTGTGGAAGAATCCCAGATTTTATTTGTGTGGAAGAATCCCAAATTTTATTTGTGTGGAAGAATCCCAAATTTTATTCACGTGGAAGAATCCCAGATTTTATTCGTGTGGAAGAATCCCAAATTTTATTCAGGCCCCCAATTTCTCCTCCCTCCCCCCAAAAGCTGCTGTTAAAGCCCCAATGGGCGGCGGGGGTGTGACCTGATTGATCTCATTTGCATAGTGGGTGGGGTTATAACTAACACCACGCCCCATATGCAAATGACTGCTGGTCAGCTATTTGCAGGGAGTCGGCGTGATTTGCATAATGGGCGGGTCTTGTAAGATAATTGGGGGTGTTTCTCATGCATATTCATGAGGGGTTGGTGCTGGCCACGCCCCTTCTGCTCATCCCTCCCTGTTATTCCCAAATTCACCTGGATCCCGCCTCCACCTGGATTTTCAGGCGTTTTGGTGCAATTTGACGATTTTATTGTGGATTTTTGAGCCTTTTCTTGCTTTTTCTGCCCCAAATCTTTCTCCCAATTCCCCCTTTTTTCCCCCCTCTCAATTCCCCTTTTTTAACCCAATTCCCCTTTTTTCCCCCAATTCCCCTTTTTCCCCCCAAACTCTCCCATTTTTCCCTAGAGG
>NW_020890678.1:0-532 GCF_003945725.1 Corapipo altera
AACCCCCCCATTTTGCCCACCTTTCTCCATGAGGGTGTTGAAGAGGGAGGCGTTGCAGAAGAAGAACAGGTACCCGAAGGTTTGGGACACGAGGTCGGGGTGCAGCCCCACGGCCCGGGTGAGCTCCAGGACCCCCCGGAACACGGCCAGGGGGGGCCGCAGCCCCTCGGGAACCGACCCGGGGTCGGGCCCCGCCCGCGGCTGCTCCCCCCCCGCCCCCAAAAACGGGTTCGTGTCCAGCAGGGCCGGCAGGGCAGAGTACAGGCTCTGGGGGGACACAAAGGGGGTCAGGGGGGGTTTCAAACCTCCCAAACCCCCCAAAAATGGGTCTGTGTCTGAGTACAGGCTCTGGGGGGGTCACAAAGGGGGTCAGGGGGGGCTTCAAACCTCCCAAACCCCCCAAAAATGGGTCTGTGTCTGAGTACAGGCTCTGGGGGGGTCACAAAGGGGGTCAGGGGGGGCTTCAAACCTCCCAAACCCCCCAAAAATGGGTCTGTGTCTGAGTACAGGCTCTGGGGGGGTCACAAAGGGG
>NW_020890678.1:632-952 GCF_003945725.1 Corapipo altera
CGGGTTCGTGTCCAGCGGGTCCCAGGGTTGTTTTGGGGGGTCTCAGGGTGGTTTTTGCAGGTCCCAGGGCTGTTTTTTGGGGTCCCAGGGTGGTTTCTGGGTGTGCCAGGGTGGTTTTTAGGGGTCCCAGGATGGTTTCTGGGGGTCCCAGGGTGGTTTTTGGGGGTCCCAGGGTGGTTTTGGGTGTCCCAGGGTTGTTTTTTGGGGTCCCAGGGTGGTTTTTGGGCATCCCAGGACTGTTTTTAGGGGTCCCAGGGTGGTTTCTGGGTGTGCCAGGGTGGTTTTGGGTGTCCCAGGGCTGTTTTTTGGGTGTCCCAGGG
>NW_020890678.1:1052-1590 GCF_003945725.1 Corapipo altera
CCCAGGGTGGTTTTTGGGCATCCCAGGACTGTTTTTAGGGGTCCCAGAGTGGTTTCTGGGTGTGCCAGGGTGGTTTTGGGTGTCCCAGGGCTGTTTTTTGGGTGTCCCAGGGCTGTTTTTTGGGTGTCCCAGGGCTGTTTTTTGGGTGTCCCAGGGTGGTTTCTGGGTTCCCAGGGTGGTTTTGGGGGTCCCAGGGCTGTTTTTTGGGGTGCCAGGGTGGTTTCTGGGTGTCCCAGGGTGGTTTTTGGGTGTCCCAGGGTGGTTTCTGGGTGTCCCAGGTTTGTTTTTTGGGTTCCCAGGGTGGTTTTGGGGGTGCCAGGGCTGTTTTTTGGGTTCCCAGGGTGGTTTTGGGGGTGCCAGGCCCACCTTGGTGAGGTAGTAGACGCTCTGCTGGAAGGTGGACATGATCACCTCGTCCAGCACCCCCAGGGCCTCGTCACACATCTCCAGGTCCCTCTTGAGCTCCGGGCACGGCCCTGGGGGGGTTTGGGGGGGGTCAGGGGGTCACCCCAAAACCCGGGGGGGTCGAGGGGGGTCT
>NW_020890679.1:0-302 GCF_003945725.1 Corapipo altera
CCGGGAATTGGCCTGGGAAACGGGGACGGTACGATCCCGAAATCCCGGGGGGAATTGGGGAATTCTGCCCTGAAATCCCGGTGGGAATTGGGGAATTTTGCTCTTAAATCCCAGTGGGAATTGGGGAATCCTGCTCTTAAATCCCGGTGGGAATTCTGCCCTGAAATCCTGGTGGGAATTGGGGAATTCTGCCCTGAAATCCCAGTGGGAATTTGGGAATTCTGCCCTGAAATCCTGGTGGGAATTGGGGAATTTTGCTCTTAAATCCCAGTGGGAATTCTCCCTGAAATTCCACTGGGAAT
>NW_020890679.1:402-1589 GCF_003945725.1 Corapipo altera
CTCCCTGAAATTCCACTGGGAATTGGGGAATTCTGCCCTGAAATCCCAGCGGGAATTCTCCCTGAAATTCCACTGGGAATTGGGGAATTCTGCCCTGAAATCCCGGTGGGAATTCTCCCTGAAATTCCACTGGGAATTGGGGAATTCTGCCCTGAAATCCCGGTGGGAATTGGGGAATTCTGCCCTGAAATCCTGGTGGGAATTTGGGATCACCCCTCAGGAATTGTCCTGGGAAATGGGGACGGTACGATCCCAAAATCCTGGTGGGAATTGGGGAATTCTGTCCTGAAATCCTGGTGGGAATTGGGGAATTCTGCCCTTAAATCCCGTTGGGAATTGGGGAATTCTCCTTTAAATTCCAGTGGGAATTGGGGAATTCCCCCTGAAATCCCTGGAATTTGTGATCAACCTCTGGAATTGTCCTGGGAAATGGGGATGGTACGATCCCAAAATCCCAAATGGGGAGGGATCTCCCTCTGGGAATTGGGAATTTCCCTCTGGAATTACTCCTGTGGCTCAGTTTACGTGGAAGAGTAACGGTACAATTCCAAAATCTCCGTGGGAATTTGGGATTCCCCCTCTGGAATCACTTTGTGCCTCATTTTACCTGGAAAAGAAACGGTACCGTCCCAAAATCCCAGTGGGAATTTGGGATTTCTCCTCTGGAATCACTTCGTGCCTCAGTTTCCCTGGGACGGGACCCCAAAAATTGGGATTTGGGACCCAAAAAAAACCCAGGAATTTTGGACCCAAACCCAGGGATTTGGGACCCAAAAATCAGGGATTTGGGACCCCTAAAAAATCAGGATTTTGGGACCCAAAACCCAAGGATTTGGGACCCAAAAATCCAGGGATTTGGGATCCCCTCAGGCCTCGGTTGACTTGTAACCATAGCAATAAACCACTCGCGCATTGGTCGGTTGCGCTGTCAATCACTAAACGGGTATCCCTGATTGGTCCGCTGAGCTGTCAATCACTCGTTTGAAACGGCGGGAAGGGCAAAGTTCCGCCCTCAGCGAGACGTGATTGGCCCCTCGAGCGGAAGAGGCGGGGCGTCCGTGCGCTCGGCGCTCTGCTGATTGGTTCCTATCGGTGCGCTCGGCTGTCGATTCCGCCACCCTGCGCATGCGCATCGCCCGGCGCCGCTCCCGGGACCGCCGAGTGGGCCCGGCCCCGGGACCCCCCCC
>NW_020890680.1:0-1588 GCF_003945725.1 Corapipo altera
AAAAGGAAATACTGCAATGCAGCCAACTTTGGCCAATCAGGGAGCGGGGTCTAAGGATACAGACATCAAGGGGATGTTTCATCAAACAATTTCAGGGGACAAACAAGGGAAAAACTACAGTAAATGTTAAGACACAACCGTAAAACTCGAAAGGCATTGGGTCTGAACTTCTTGACAACTTCATCCAGGGCTTTCATCTTCTGGAGGGTCACACATTTCTTGTTGTCTTCTCCAGCTTTCATATTCAGCAATGTCCTCACTCCTGAAAGACCAGGATCCCCTTTCCAGAGTAATGGAGGAGCATCGGGATTTTTTAATCCAAAATTCCTGGATTTGAATGAAAGGCTCTGGAAAGGCTCTGGAAATCATTTGGTGTTCAAAGTGAGTCTCTGGTTTCCCATCCCCTGCTTCAGATGTGAAAACATGTTCCTTGCTGTCAGAATGTAAACTCATCAACTCCATTAAACTTGAGCACTGTATCCCATCATCCAGATCATCAGTGAAGATGTTCACCAGGAATTGCTAATCACTGGCCTCCAGCTGGATATTGCACTCCTGATCACCACCCTGGCCAGCAGATTTCCACCAGCCTGCTGTCTGCTCATCCAGCCCATACTTCATAGGCCTCTCTGTGAGGGAGCCCTGTCTGTGTCCACAGGTACACACATTTATTTTGATTTTAAAAAATCAAACAAAAGTGAGTGTTTTACCACCAGAATTATTTTTCAAAGGGAAATAGAAGTGTAAGAGGTTTTAGTTTTAATGGTCATGTTTTACATGATACTAATTGACATCTAGTAGAAATGAGACAGCACCTTAAGAGACAAATCTACATTCTCTGTTTATGCCTCTGAATTACAGATATGGCTTTGATGGAACGAGTGCCTTCCAGCTCCATTGGCAGGCACTGTTTGAAAAGTATTTGGGTGATGTTTTATCAGAAATGAAAGATACAACAGCAGGAAGCCATTCAGCAATCCCTGACAAGGGAGGTCCACTGTCAATTGCTGGGAGGGCCCCCACCTGTTTCTTTTAATGGTGCTCCCAAATCCCACCCCTTGGGCCTCCCATCCCATCCTTTTTGGTCCCCTCAGGCATCTCCTCCCCAGGATCTGCTCTGTGTCCTACCCAGGGTCCCCAAACATCCTCCCACTGATCATTCCCAAAGCTTTTCTTTCCGTCTTTCCCCTCAGACCTTTGCCTTTCCCCCAGGCCACTGCCCTGGTACCTCCCAAGACCATTCCTTGCCTCCCTCTCCAGTCCCAACCATCTCCCAGTCCCCTCGTTTTTGTTCTCCTCCATCCTCCTCCTCCTGTCCCCACCAAGCCTCTCCCTTGCAGTCCCTATGTCCCTACACTTGAATTCCTTTCCCCTCCCCTGCATCCCACACTGGGCCCCTTCAACACCCCAATCCCAGTCCCCTGGGCTCCCCAGTTCCCCCCAGTTCAGCATCTTTGGGTCCCCCCCAACCTCCCCCCACCGTCCCTGCAGGCCCTGAATTCCCTTGGCTCTCCTTGTCTCCATCCCCACCCTGGGCCCTGCAGGCACAGGGGTTGGAGGTGAAACTGGGTGGAGTGGGAGCGGGGGG
>NW_020890681.1:0-1588 GCF_003945725.1 Corapipo altera
CAGGGAGGGGGTCCCCGGGGGTCCCCCCAGCCCAGGATCCCCCCCCCTCACCCACCTCTCGTCCGTGGGCACGAGGTGAACGTTGTCGGTGCCGATTCCCAGGAAAGCGGCGCCTTTTGGGATCGAGTAGTGGCTCTGGGGGGAGGGGACACGGGCTGGGGGGGACACGGGCTGAGGGGACCCCAGGGATTGGGGGGACCCCAGGGATCGGGTTTGGGGGGACCCCAGGGGTTGGGGGGACCCCGAGAATCAGGTTTGGGATCAGGTTTTGGGATGACCCTGGGAGCAGATTTGGGGTGTCCCCAGCCCCATTTTCAGGGTTTCCCCAACCCCGTTTTTGGGGTATCCTCAGCCCATTTTTTAGGTGTCCCAGACTCTTTTTTGGAGGTGTCCCCATCCCATTTTTGAGGTGTGCCCACCCCGTTTTCGAGGTCTCCCCATCCCATTTTCGGGTACCCCCAGCCCCATTTTCAGGGTTTCCCCATCCCATTTTTGGGGTGTCCCCAGCCCCATTTTCGAGGTCTCCCCATCCCATTTTTGGGGTGTCCCCAGCCCCATTTTCGGGGTGTCCCCAGCCCCATTTTCGGGGTGTCCCCGCTCCTTTTCCCACCTCCCTGGACGCGAACAGCGCCAGCCGCGGCAATTCCCGGCTCCCTTTGCTCCGAGCCTCCGGGAAGCGCCGGAATCGCGCCACGTTCATCGCCAGCATGTTGGACATGGAGCCCCCTGCCCCAAAAAAACGGGGGCGAGTCAGGGACCCCCCAACCTCACCCCAAAACCCCCCCGGGAATGGCGGCTTTGGGATTTTGGGGGGTACCGGGAGCGAAGATCCCGTCGCCGCCGCTCCACCCCACGAGCTCCCGGAGCTTGGCCAGGACCTGCTCCTCCAGCAGCACCAGCACCGGGGCCACCTCGTACGTGTACCTGGGGGGGCACGGCACGATTTTGGGGGGTCCCGGGGTCTTCTGGACCCCAAAATCCTGCACCGGAACCCCAAAATCCTCCCCAGGCAACCTCAGCGTCCCAAATCCCTCCAGCAGCACCAGCACCGGGGCCACCTCGTGTGTGTGCCTGGGGGGGCATGGCAGGATTTTGGGGGGTCCCGCCCCCTCCCCCGGGGTCTTCTGAACCCCAAAATCCTGCCTCTGAACCCCAAATTCCCCCCTGACAAGATAAAATCCTCCCCAGGCAACCTCAGCATCCCAAATCCCTCCCGCAGCACCGGGGCCACCTCCTCCGTGTACTTGGGGGGCGTGGCAGGATTTTGGGGGGTCCCGCCCCCTCCCCGGGGTCCTCTGAACCCCAAAATCAACCCCCGAGGTACTCTGAACCCCAAAATCCTGCACCGGAACCCCAAAATCCTCCCCCTGGAACCTCAGCATCCCAAATTCCTCCAGCAGCACCAGCACCGGGGCCACCTCGTGTGTGTGCCTGGGGGGGCGTGGCAGGATTTTGGGGGGTCCCGCCCCCTCCCTCGGGGTCCTTTGCACCCCAAAATCAACCCTCGGGGTCTTCTGAACCCCAAAAACCTGCTCCTGAAGCCCAAAATCCTCCCCCCGGAGCCTCAGCATCCCAAATCCCCCCAGCA
>NW_020890682.1:0-363 GCF_003945725.1 Corapipo altera
TCCTGGGCTCGGATCCCTTTTTCCTGGGAGGGTTTTTGGGGCATTTTTTGGGGTTTTAGGGGCATTTTCTGGGGCATTTCCGGTGATTTTGGGATGGGTTTTGGGGGTATTTTCTTGGGTTTTTGGGGTATTTTGGGGGTTTTTTGGGGTCCCTGACCCCCCCGTGCCCCCCCAGGCAACTCCTGGGCTCGGATCCCATTTTTCCTGGGGGGGTTTTTGGGGCATTTTATGGGTTTTTAGGGACATTTTATGGGGTTTTTTTGGCGTTTCCAGTGATTTTGGGGTGGGTTTTGGGGTTTTTTGGGGGTATTTTCTTGGTTTTTTGGGGTATTTTGGGGTGTTTTTGGGGTCCCTGACCCCCCC
>NW_020890682.1:463-1253 GCF_003945725.1 Corapipo altera
CCCCCCCCGTGCCCCCCCAGGCGGCTCCTGGGCTCGGATCCCTTTCTCCTGGGAGGGTTTTTGGGGCATTTTATGGGGTTTTAGGGGCTTTTTTGGGGCATTTCCAGTGATTTTGGGATGGGTTTTGGTGTTTTTAGGGTATTTTATTGGGGTTTTTGGGGGTGTTTTATTGGGTTTTTGGGTTATTTTGGGACTTTTTTGGGGTCCCTGACCCCCCCGTGCCCCCCCAGGTGTCTCCTGAGCTCAGACCCCTTTTTTCTGGGTGGGTTTTTGGGGCATTTTATTGGGGTTTAGGGGCTTTTTTGGGATGTTTTCAGTGATTTTGGGATGGGTTTTGGGATTTTTTGGGGTATTTTATTGGATTTTTGGGGTGTTTTTGTTGATTTTTGGGGTCCCTGACCCCCCCGTGCCCCCCCAGGTGTCTCCTGGGCTCGGATCCCTTTTTCCTGGGAGGGTTTTTGGGGCATTTTATGGGGTTTTAGGGACATTTTATGGGTTTTTGGGGCTTTTTTTTGATTTTGGGATGGGTTTTGGGGGTATTTTCTTGGGTTTTTGGGGTATTTTGGGGTGTTTTTGGGGTCCCTGACCCCCCCGTGCCCCCCCAGGCGTCTCCTGGGCTCGGATCCCTTTTTCCTGGGTGGGTTTTTGGGGCATTTTATGGGGTTTTAGGGACATTTTATGGGGTTTTTTTTGCGTTTTCAGTGATTTAGGGATGGATTTTGGGGGTTTTTGGGGGTGTTTTATTGGGTTTTTGGGGTATTTTGGGATGTTTTTGGGGTCCCTGACCCCC
>NW_020890682.1:1353-1587 GCF_003945725.1 Corapipo altera
TCCCTGACCCCCCCGTGCCCCCCCAGGAGTCTCCTGGGCTCGGATCCGTTTTTCCTGGGAGGGTTTTTGGGGCATTTTATGGGTTTTAGGGACATTTTATGGGGTTTTTTTGACGTTTCCAGTGATTTTGGGATGGGTTTTGGGGTTTTTTGGGGGTATTTTCTTGGGTTTTTGGGGTATTTTGGGATGTTTTTGGGGTCCCTGACCCCCCCGTGCCCCCCCAGGCGGCTCCTG
>NW_020890683.1:0-1587 GCF_003945725.1 Corapipo altera
CCCCCCCCCCACAGCCAGAGGGTCCCCAGCCCTGCTCTGGGGGTCCCTGTCCCTGCCCTGGGGACAATGAGGGTCCCTGTCCCCCGGGGGTCCCTTCCCCGTGTCCCTTCCCCGGGGGTCCCTGTCCCGGGGGTCCCAGGGGTCTGTCAGGGGGTCTCACCCTTGTACTTCTTGGCTCTGGGGATGCGCGTGAGCTTCGTGTCCCTGGGGGTCCCTGTGGGGGCGGGTCCCTGTCCCAGGGGGTCCCTCCCCCTGTCCCAGGGGGTCCCTGTCTCTGTCCTGGGGGTTCCCTGTCCCAGGGAGTCCCTGTCCCGGGGGGTCCCTGTCCCTGTCAGGGGGGTCCCGGGGTGTCCCGGGGGTCTCACCCTTGTACTCTTGGTGCTGGGGATGAGCGTGAGCTTCGTGTCCCGGGGGGTCCCTGTTCCTGGGGGTCCCTGTCCCTTGGGGTCCCTACCCCTTCCCCCTGTCCCTTCTCTGGGGGTCCCCACCCTGGGGGATCCCTGTCCCTGTCCCGGGGGGTCCTGGGGGGTCCCGGGGGTCTCACCCTTGTACTTCTTGGCGCTGGGGATGCGCGTGAGCTTCGTGTCCCTGGAGGTCCCTGCCCCTTGGGGTCCCTGCCCCTTCCCCCTGTCCCTTCTCTGGGGGTCCCCACCCTGGGGGTCCCCACCCTGGGGGATCCCTGTCCCTGTCCCGGGGGTCCCGGGGTGTCCCGGGGGTCTCACCCTTGTACTTCTTGGCGCTGGGGATGCGCGTGAGCTTCGTGTCCACCTCGTCCTCCTCCGAGATCTTGAGCACCTGAGTCCGGTACTGAACCACCTTGGTCAGCAGGTCCGGCCGGCGCGAGATCTCAAAGATGTGCTCGATGTACGACAGGTTGGCTGGGAATACATGGATACAGGGATATAGGGATATAGGGATATAGGGATACAGGGATATAGGGATACATGGATCTATGGATACATGGATACATGGATACATGGATCTATGGATATAGGGTCAGCAGGTCCGGCCGGCGCGAGATCTCAAAGATGTGCTCGATGTACGACAGGTTGGCTGGGAATACAGGGATATAGGGATATAGGGATATAGGGATATAGGGATATAGGGATACATGGATACATGGATATAGGGATACATGGATACATGGATACATGGATCTATGGATATAGGGTCAGTAGGTCCGGCCGGCGCGAGATCTCAAAGATGTGCTCGATGTACGACAGGTTGGCTGGGAATACAGGGATATACAGGGATATAGGGATATAGGGATACATGGATACATGGATATAGGGTCAGCAGGTCCGGCTGGCGGGAGATCTCAAAGATGTGCTCGATGTACGACAGGTTGGCTGCGGGATACAGGGATATACAGGGATATACATGGATACAGGGATACAGGGATACAGGGATACAGGGATACAGGGATATAGGGTTATAGGGTTATAGGGATACAGGGATATAGGGATACAGGGATACAGGAATACAGGGATATAGGGTTATAGGGATACAGGGATACAGGGATACAGGGATACAGGAATACAGGGATACAGGGATATAGGGATACAGGGATATAGGGATATAGGGGTA
>NW_020890684.1:0-1587 GCF_003945725.1 Corapipo altera
TTGAGTACGCCAAGGTGGGCACACCTGGGGGGCACACACCTGGGGGGGCACACACCTGGGGGGGCGCACCTGGGAACACACCTGGGGATAACTGGGAACACACACCAGGGAACACACCTGGGGATACACCTGGGAATGCACCTGGGGATAACGGGGAACACACCTGGGAACACACCTGGGAACACACCTGGGAATGCACCTGGGGATAACGGGGAACACACCTGGGGGCACACCTGGGGATAACTGGGAACACACCTGGGGGCACACACCTGGGAACACACCTGGGAACACACCTGGGGATAACTGGGAACACACCTGGGGATAACTGGGAGCACACCTGGGGATAACTGGGAGCACACCTGGGGGCACACACCTGGGGATACCTGGGGATAACTGGGAATACACCTGGGGATACCTGGGGACACGTGGGGGTACATTGAGATACCTGGGGATACCTGGGCACACACCTGGGGACACACCTGGGGACACACACCTGGGGATACACCTGGGGGCACACACCTGGGGGCACACCTTGGGATACACCTGGGCACACCTGGGAACACACCTGGGGATACACTTGGGGATACCTGGGCACATGTGGGGGTACTTCGAGATACCTGGGGATACCTGGGCACACACCTGGGAACACACCTGGGGATACACCTGGGCACACACACCTGGGAACACACCTGGGGGCACACCTGGGAATGCACCTGGGGGCACACACCTGGGAACACACCTGGGAACACACCTGGGGGAACACACCTGGGGGGGCACATCTGGGAACGTACCTGGGGATAACTGGGAGCACACCTGGGGGCACACACCTGGGAATGCACCTGGGGATAACTGGGAACACACCTGGGTGTACCTGGGAGCACAGCTGGTCACCCAGCTGGGGGCACCTGGGCACACACCTGGGGATACCTGGGAACACACCTGGGGGTACCTGGGCACACACCTGGGGTACCTGGGAACACACCTGGGGTACCTGGGCACACCTGTACAGGTGCCAACGCCCCCCCTTCCCTCCCCCCCCAGCCCAGCCGCCTGAACGTGTTCAAGAACGACCAGGACACCTGGGACTACACCAACCCCAACCTGAGCGGGACAGGTAAAGCAGCACCTGCGGCTCACTCACCTGGGCACACCTGAGGGTCACCTGGGACCCACCTGTGCCCACCTGGGGGTCACCTGGGCTCACCTGCGTGTTACCTGGGGGTCACCTGGGCTCACCTGGGGGTCACGTGGGCACACCTGAGGGTTGCCTGGGACCCACCTGTGCCCACCTAGGGGTCACCTGGGCTCACCTGGGGCTCACTCAAGACCTACCTGGGCTTACCTGGGGGTCACCTGGGCACACCTGGGGGTCACCTGGGCTCACCTGGGGCTCACTTGAGACCTACCTGGGGGTCACCTGGGGCCTACCTGTGCCCACCTAGGGGACACCTGGGGGTCACCTGTGCCCACCTAGGGGTCACCTGGGGCCCACCTGTGCCCACCTGGGGCTCACCTGGGCACACCTGGGGGTCACCTGAGACCCACCTGTGCCCACCTGGGGCTCACCTGGGCACACCTGGGGGTCAC
>NW_020890685.1:0-1586 GCF_003945725.1 Corapipo altera
AGATGGTGGAACTGCCTCTCTGTCCATGTGCTGAGCTCTTGCTGCAGGGGACTGTCAGGCTGTGAGTTCGTGATGTTCTCCCTGGGAAACAGGAAATAATTATCAGTCAGGTTACAGAAATGTTTCCCGTTTTCTCTGCCTTTGGCTGATAGATCTCCTCTTTGTGCCTTTGGCTTTGCAGCTGTTCCCTGGTGTCATTTCCCTGCCTGAGCTGGCTGTGTGTTGGTGTTGCACGGCAAGGCTGGAGAGAGTGAGCAGAGGAGCCTGGGGCTGGAGAGGGGCAGGAGAAAGGCCCCGTGGGCAAAGGGACCTCCCTGTGTGCCCAGGGCCCTGTGGGGGACAGGATGGACAGTCTGGGGTCACTCTGAAGGGTGAGTGGAGAGTGTGGAGACAGAATGTGAGTTCACCTCCAGGGAATAAATAGGCGATGTTTGTGAGGGAAAGTTGTGGGGGTGAGATAAGAGGTAGTATCCATGGTAGCGAATGAAGATTTGGAGGTAAAACGGAGGTAATCAGCAGTGGACAGGTAGGGAAAATTTTGGGGTAAAATGTGGGTCAGTGTGTAGCAGAGAGAAGGAAGATTTCGGGGTACAATGGGGCTGTCCAGTAGGGGGAAGGAAAGGAAAGTTGTGGGGGTAAAAGTTGAGAAAATCTGCAGGGTAGGAAATGAACCTTTGGAGGTAAAAAAGTGTTAATCAGTAGTGTGAAGGTAGAGAAAAGTGTAGGGGTTAAATCTGAGGTGATCTGTGGGGGAGAGAATGAAGATCTTGTGCTAAAAATGAGGTGACCAGTTGTGGGCTGGAAGGGGAGGTTTTGGGACTTAAAAAGGAGGTTGATTCTCTGCAGGGAATGAATGAACCTGTTGAGGTCAACTGAGGTGATGAGTGGTGGGCAGGTGTAGAAAATGTGGGGTGTTAAAGTTCAGGTAATGTGGTGGGCAGAGAGTGAGTGTTTGGAGGTGACTTGAGGTTCTGATCCGTGGGCAGGAGGGGCTAATTTTGGGGTGTCCCCTGAGTTGTTGCTTTGCCCCGCGGGTGCAGCGAGGCCGAGCCCTGTCCCTGCTTTGTTGGGCAGGGCCCGGGTTTGGGGCTGTGTGTGAGGGAGGACAGGGGGGCTGTGGAGGTGTCAGGGAGGGCAGGGGGGCTGTGGAGGTGTCAGGGAGGGCAGGGCGGCTGTGGAGGTGTCAGGAGGGCAGGGCGGCTGTGGAGGTGTCAGGAGGGCAGGGGGGCTGTGGAGGGGGCGCGGGGGGTCCTTTGCGGTGCCGGCGGTGCCGGGGCTGCAGTACCGGCCGTGTCCGCCAGGCGGAGACTGCGGGGCACAAGCCGAGGGTGCCCCGGGCACGGGACAGAGCCGGGCAGGGCTGGGAGGGTTTGGGAGACCCGGCAGGGAAAGGACCGAGGGATGGATGGGATGTATGGAGCCCCGGGATTGTGCTCGTGGGAACACACTTGTCCAGGGCGCTGGGATCTGAGTCGGGCTCCATTTGGCCTCGTGTCCAGGGCTGCAGGGTCTGAGGGATTGGATTTCCCTGGGGGTTTGCAGGAGAGCAGGAATGAGAGGAAAGGCGGTGCCAGAGCTGTGTCCCA
>NW_020890686.1:0-1586 GCF_003945725.1 Corapipo altera
GGGGGGGGACGGGGCCGTGGGGAGCAGCTCAGCGATCCCAAATCCCCCCCGATCCTGGGAGGTGGGAAGGGGGGTCCCTCCGGTTCGGCGCTGGGGGCTGAGGGGTGGGAGCCCTGCGGAGCCACCGCCGTGAACGGGGGGATTCTGTGTGAGGGGCTCCCGGGGGGCTCGGGAAGGGGGGACCCGGCAGGGACCTTCCCCCACGGGCTCCCAGTGTCCTGATTGTCCTTGTCGTCCCTGCCACTGAGCCTTGAGTTTTCCCCATTATCCTGCTACTGTATCCTCCCTGCTGTCCCCTTCCCTGCTCCATCCCTACCCCTGTTCCCTCCCTGTCCCTGCTCCTTCCCTGGAGCTGCTCCGTCCCCTTCCCCGCCCCTTCCCCATCCCTGCCCCGTCCCCGTTCCTGCCCCTTCTCTGTTCCTGCTTCATCCCTGTCGCTGTTCCATCCCTGTTCCATCCCTGTTCCATCCCTGTTCCATCCAATCCCTGCCCCACCCGGCCCGGCAGCAGCCCCCGTGCTTGGCCTGGGGGGATTCCCTGGGGTGTCAGGGGACAGCACACGGTGACATGTCCTCAGGGATGGCCACTGGCCCCGCGGGCACTTTCTGCTTCCTCCCCTCCTTCATCCTCCTCATCCCGGTCTCCAGCCGCGCGGGGGCTGTGGGGATACAGCCAGAAAAGGGGGGGCGGGGGGGGACACGACACCACAGAGCTCGGTCGGGGCTTCTCAGCCCCCCCCCGGCTGGGAGTGAGTGCGGCCCCAGTGCGGGGGGCGCGGGGACCCCCCGGCTCCGGTGTCCCCAGCTCCGGGTGGCCGCGAGTCTCCCCCACCTGCAGGGTCCCTGCTCGGTGTGACCCCCCTGCCGAGGGTCCCTGTGACAGAGCTGTCCCTGCCGGGGGGGTCCCTGTGCCGGAGCTGTCCCTGCCGGGGGGGTCCCTGTGCCGGCGATGCCCCTGCCGGGGGTCCCCCTGACTGAGGTGTCCCTGCCTGGGTCCCCCGTCTCCCCGTGCCGGTGTCATTCTCTGTGTGTGAGCGCTGGGTCGGGGGTCCCGGACGGGAGGTCGGGCTGTGGGGCGGCATCAGGGACCCCCCCCACCTGTCCCCCACTGGTCCCTCTGTGTCCCCCGGGCCCCGCAGCCCCCCCTTGGATCTCCCCCGGCAGCTCCCGGCGGCTCCGCTCCCCCGGCAGCGGGACGGGGCGGCATCGGGGGGGGCTCCGGGGCGCCCCTCGCCCCGTTCCCTGGGCGTCAGAGGGAGCCGAACCCCCGGGACCCCGGAGGGAGCCGGGGCTGAGCCCCCCCGGGACGCGGGCGGAGCCTCCCCCTCCGCGGGGCACCCCCGGAGCGGCCCCGCCGGGGGATGCCCGACCCGGGGATGGGATGCCCGGGCCTGGAGGGGGTTGCCCGGCCCAGGGATGGGATGCCCGGGCCTGGAGGGGGTTGCCCGGCCCAGGGGAGGATGCCCGGCCCGGGGGGGTCCCGCCGGGGGTCCCCGCCCGCCGCCGCCTCCCCCCGCCCCCGCCGGGGGGGTCCCGCCTGCCGGGGCGGGCGGGCAGGAGGGGCCGGGGGCGGGCGGGGGGCGGCTC
>NW_020890687.1:0-1586 GCF_003945725.1 Corapipo altera
CTGGTGTGAACTGGGGACACAGACTGGGATACTGGTGTGAACTGGGGGCACTGGGGCTCCAAAGCCCCACCTGGGAGTTTTCCAGCCCCGGTCTCCTTGTTCTCCGGGGGTGGCGTCGACAACGATGGACGAAGAAAATAAACGGGAATATTTTAATGAATCATTAAATAGTAACAATAAACAGCAACAATTAGGAATCAGTCCCCAAAGTGACCCTGGTGACAAACTGGGCACCCTGGTGGGACTCCGGTGCCAGGAGGTGTCCCCAGTGCCACTGGGGAGGGGACACCAGTGACCCTGGGGATGAACTGGTGACAAGAAGGTGACGCTGGTGTCCCCAGTGCCCCTGGTGACACTGGGGAAAGGGAGGTGAGACTGGTGCCCCCCTGGTGACCCCAGTGGCAAACTGGTGACACTGGTGAGACTCAGGTGATCCCAGTGAAGGACAGGTGGCCCCAGTGCTGGGGAGATGACACTGGTGACCCCAGTGACAAACCAGTGCCAGAGAGGTGACCCCAGTGCCACTGCTGAGGGGGAGGGGACACCAGTGACTCCGGTGCGGGTCAGGTGCCCCCGGTGCCCGGGGATGTCCCCGGGGGTGTCTCCAGGGGTGTCTCTGGGGGTGTCCCCGCTGTCCCCAGGGGCTCCTCCTCTTCCATCTCCACGTCGCTGCTTTTCCCCTTTCTCGTTTCCATCTCCGGTTTTCTCCCCGCAGCCGCCGCCGCCTCCAGCGCTGGGGGGACACCGGGGGAGGGGGGGGTCAGAGGTGTCCCCAGTCGTGTCCCCACCCCCCCGCGGGACACCCCCGGTGCCACCCCCCTCAGAATTCTCACCCCGTTTCGCCGCTCCCCGCAGCCGCTTCAGCTCCTTCCGCCGCCTCTTCCCCCACAGCGGGGGCGGCACCGACACCGCCGGGCCCGACCTGCACCGGAGACAACCCAGGGACCCCCTTCAGCCACCGGCACGGGCTGGGGGGGCACCGCGGGGGGAAAAGGGTGGGAGGGTCTCACCGCCGTTTCTGCCGCCGTCCCCGCGCCAGCTCCCGCCGCCGCTTGAACAGCTTCTTACGGAGCTCCTGGGGGGGGCACGGGGGGTTAACGGGCACCGGAACATCCCCCATCCCGCGCCTCCCGATCCCACCGGAACACACCACACCCCCACGTTTGTTCTCGCCCCCCCGGACCCCACCAGGCCCCCCCGGGACCCTCCCGGACCCTCCGTTCACCGTCCGGGGCCGGTTGATTTTCCCCCCAATCCCCATAGCGCTCCCACGTGGTCTTAGGGACCCGCTTCCGGTTTGTCTTCACTTCCGGGTCTATAACCCCGCCTCTCCTGGCATCCATTGGCCCGTGCCCGCGCGCTTCTGCCTCTGATTGGAAGCCTCTCTGTGTGGCTAAGCCCCGCCCCTTGCTCTCTGCGGGAATGCCATTGGCTTCTGCTTGCGCGCGCCGTCGCTGATTGGTGAGTAGCGCTGCGGCCCCGCCCACAACCGAGGGTATATGAATGCCAGGCGCGACGTTCTGTTCTCCTTTCCGCACCGGGAGGGCGGCGGGTCTGGGCCGGGGTCGGTATTAGGGGGGGGGGGG
>NW_020890688.1:0-1586 GCF_003945725.1 Corapipo altera
CAAACCGCTCTGAGGCCGGGGGGGGTCACCGGGGACCGTGGCCCCCCTGCTGCTCAGGGGGGCCCAGCACCGGGGCTGGGGGGGACGTGGGAGGGGAAGTGGGGTGCCCCCCACCCCGCTAACCCCCCCCCAAATCTGGCAGGGTCCCAGCCGGGGCCCCCGGGGGGGGGGGGGGGGGACGGTGGGGGGGGGGGGGGGGGGGGCCGGGGGGGGGGGCGGGGGAGGGCCTGTCCAGGGCGGGGGCTCAGGGGGACAGGGGGGGCATCCAGGGACTCACCCATCCGCCCTGGGCCTGGATCCAGGCCAGCACGTGCTCCCGCAGGTACTCCATGGTCCAGCCCAGGATGGTCTGCACCAGCTCCGGGACCTTGGTGCAGAGCGCCTGCGGGGACAGGGGGGGTCAGGGGGGCGAGGCAGGGACCCCCCCACCTTCAGAGCCACCCCCCACCTTCAGAACCACCCCCCACCTTCAGAACCAGCTTGCAGGCGAAGTAGAAGAGGGCGACGACGCGGCCCCAGTTGAAGGTGCCGTCGGCGAACATCTCCTTGGCCACGCGGAAGAAAAGCTTTTTGGGGGCGTCACAGCCCACCTGCTCGATCATCCTGGGGGGGCAGGGCCGGTCAGCGCCTTGGGGGTGGACAGCGGGGCCCCCCCCGAGCCCCCCACCCACCTCTGCAGCTCCATGTTGCTGTCGAGCTCGTCGCCGATGCGCCGCAGGCACTCGCTGAGCCGTTTGGTGTCGGGGCTGCTGGGCTGGGGCTCGCCCAGCTCCGCCACGCTCAGCGCCACGGCCTGCGGGTCCCCGCAGCGCTCCACGCGGTCCCGCACGAACCTGGGGGCGGCCAGAGGGACCCCCGGCACTCTGGGCACCCGCCGGGCCCCCTCCAGAGCCGGCGGCCCCCCAGGTCCCCCCACACCGCGTCCCCCCCGCACCCCGAGTGCCCCCTGCACCCCGAGTGCCCCCTGCACCCTGTGTCCCTCCCACTCCTGTGTCCTCTCGAGACCCTCCATGTCCCACCTGTACCCTGAATCCCCCCACGTCCCTCTGCCTCCCCAAGTCCCTCTTGCACCGTGTCCCTCCCAGTCCTTTCTCCTCTCAGGACCCTCCATGTCCCACCTGTACCCCAAATACCCCCAAGTGCCCCCTGCACCCCAAGTGCCCCCTGCACCGTGTCCCTCCCAGTCCTTTCTCCTCTCAGGACCCCCCAGGTCCCCCCTGCACCCCACGTCTCCCAAGTCCCTCCAGCTTCAAGCCTCCCCTGCACCCCCAAGTCCCCCCCACCCTCCGTGTCCCCCAAGCTCTCCCTCGCCCCCTCCCCTCGCCCCCCAGCTCCTCCCGCCCCCCCAGCTCCTCCCGCCCCCCAGCCCACCCTCCCGGCGGGCCCCGGCTCCCCCACTCACGCCCGCAGCAGGATCGCCCCCGTCTGCATGATCTGGTCCGAGGAGGCCCCTGCGAAGAGCGGGGCGCTGACGCGGGGGGGACGCGGGGACCGGCCCCGGGCGCCCCCCCGGCCCGCACAGGCCGCGCCCCCGCGGGGGTCCCGGCACCGCACTCACCGCCGCCCCCCGGGGGCGGGGCGGTGAG
>NW_020890689.1:0-1586 GCF_003945725.1 Corapipo altera
GTCAACAGCGGCGCCCGCAGCCTCCTCCCGGCACTGCACGCACCAAGAGCGAACGAGCGGTGCCCGCCCTGTCTTTTCTCCCCCATCTCTGCGGGACATTCGCCGCAGAGATATCAGGCCCCGTGCACCGGGGACCTCCAGCCTCGGCTTTTCTTCACCCTATCTCTTCTTCGATCATCTAGCTGATCACGACCAGACACAAATAACATGCATTCCGGGGTTGTGGTATTTCTACCTCACCGGAAAATATTTTCTAATGGTGATATAACGTCCTTCAAATATGACCTGCAGAATGTTACTAATTATTTATTTAGACCTCGAAGCACAATCATCTCCCTGCAACTGCATAACCTTTTGTACCCGTCTTTGTTTTTGAAGAACATTTTCCTCCAAAAAGCCGCTCAGCAGATCAAAACAGTCTTGGAAATTCTTACGAACAGTCGAAATGTTCTGTCCCCGAATACCACACTATAAGGACGGGCCTAATATTTTGGACCTTGGTACTTTCCAACTGCACATCTGTGGCTGCTCTGAATCAGCTTCATTTATCCCCATTCTCTAGACATCACTTCGAATTTTTCATTATACCCTTACACAGAACGGGCTTTTCTCTACATCTAGTGCTCCTACATAGAGTAACTCAGTAGAAGACAGCAATGAATCATAAGGTTATACAATCGCTACTGTTGGAAAAGACTTCCTAGATGATCAAGGCCATGCATTCCCGCTTGGGAAGTCATTTCAGAGGAAAAAAAAAACACACGGAAAAACAAAAAAGACCCCAAACAAACAGACAAA
This sequence comes from Corapipo altera, assembly GCF_003945725.1. NCBI lineage: Eukaryota > Metazoa > Chordata > Aves > Passeriformes > Pipridae > Corapipo > Corapipo altera. Next base: position 799 of record NW_020890689.1, read on the forward strand.
CCACCCAAAAAAACCACAACCCCCCAAAAAAACCCAGAACCACAAAAACGTAATATAAGGTAAATTCTTCACTGCATATAATAAGAAAATTTTCTAGGAAAGAGTGATAAAATAATGAAAGAGGCTTTGAAATACAAAGCACGAGGAATTTGTTCTGGGGCTTTCTTTGCTCGTGTGCTTTGTTTTTGGGGAGGTTTTTTGGTTTGTTTTTTAGGGTTCTTTTTAGATCCTAAATAACCCTCTCCCTGTGGTGTAACCGTTCCAGCAGCATCCTTTCCTCAAAAGATGTGAGGACATACAGTAGAGGTTAAACTTCTCTATGCCTGCAGTCATACACAAATCTCCTTTGATACTGCAACACCGGAATAACACTTAGCAACGGGTTTTCCTCCAACTATCTATAAGGTTGAAGCGCGTGGCTTCGAGAAACAACGATTAGGAAGGAAAACTAATATAATTTCCATAATTTCATAATATTGCAGATAACACAAATTTGCTAGACGCAATTCCTCATCTGAATCTGAATAAGAGCTTTAGATTAACCGAAAAAAGAGCTAAACCACAAATGAGGCGGCAGAAAGTGCTCTATCGCATAGGCAGAATAGACACAGGACAAAATTATTTGATTCGTTTGTGTAAACACGAAACAGTAATACCTGCCTCAACAAAGAAACAAAGCCCAAGAGCCCGCTGCTGCCAGCAGTACGTGGTTAGGAAAAGCTGAGAGAGAACGAGTGAAGGGGCTTACAGACCTGTGGTGCGTCGGGGTCGGCGGGCGGCTCTCCCAG
>NW_020890690.1:0-1585 GCF_003945725.1 Corapipo altera
AGATGGTGGAACTGCCTCTCTGTCCATGTGCTGAGCTCTTGCTGCAGGGGACTGTCAGGCTGTGAGTTCGTGATGTTCTCCCTGGGAAACAGGAAATAATTATCAGTCAGGTTACAGAAATGTTTCCCGTTTTCTCTGCCTTTGGCTGATAGATCTCCTCTTTGTGCCTTTGGCTTTGCAGCTGTTCCCTGGTGTCATTTCCCTGCCTGAGCTGGCTGTGTGTTGGTGTTGCACGGCAAGGCTGGAGAGAGTGAGCAGAGGAGCCTGGGGCTGGAGAGGGGCAGGAGAAAGGCCCCGTGGGCAAAGGGACCTCCCTGTGTGCCCAGGGCCCTGTGGGGGACAGGATGGACAGTCTGGGGTCACTCTGAAGGGTGAGTGGAGAGTGTGGAGACAGAATGTGAGTTCACCTCCAGGGAATAAATAGGCGATGTTTGTGAGGGAAAGTTGTGGGGGTGAGATAAGAGGTAGTATCCATGGTAGCGAATGAAGATTTGGAGGTAAAACGGAGGTAATCAGCAGTGGACAGGTAGGGAAAATTTTGGGGTAAAATGTGGGTCAGTGTGTAGCAGAGAGAAGGAAGATTTCGGGGTACATTGAGGCTGTCAGTAGTGGGCAGGTAAGGAAAGTTGTGGGGGTAAAAGTTGAGAAAATCTGCAGGGTAGGAAATGAACCTTTGGAGGTAAAAAAGTGTTAATCAGTAGTGTGAAGGTAGAGAAAAGTGTAGGGGTTAAATCTGAGGTGATCTGTGGGGGAGAGAATGAAGATCTTGTGCTAAAAATGAGGTGACCAGTTGTGGGCTGGAAGGGGAGGTTTTGGGACTTAAAAAGGAGGTTGATTCTCTGCAGGGAATGAATGAACCTGTTGAGGTCAACTGAGGTGATGAGTGGTGGGCAGGTGTAGAAAATGTGGGGTGTTAAAGTTCAGGTAATGTGGTGGGCAGAGAGTGAGTGTTTGGAGGTGACTTGAGGTTCTGATCCGTGGGCAGGAGGGGCTAATTTTGGGGTGTCCCCTGAGTTGTTGCTTTGCCCCGCGGGTGCAGCGAGGCCGAGCCCTGTCCCTGCTTTGTTGGGCAGGGCCCGGGTTTGGGGCTGTGTGTGAGGGAGGACAGGGGGGCTGTGGAGGTGTCAGGGAGGGCAGGGGGGCTGTGGAGGTGTCAGGGAGGGCAGGGCGGCTGTGGAGGTGTCAGGAGGGCAGGGCGGCTGTGGAGGTGTCAGGAGGGCAGGGGGGCTGTGGAGGGGGCGCGGGGGGTCCTTTGCGGTGCCGGCGGTGCCGGGGCTGCAGTACCGGCCGTGTCCGCCAGGCGGAGACTGCGGGGCACAAGCCGAGGGTGCCCCGGGCACGGGACAGAGCCGGGCAGGGCTGGGAGGGTTTGGGAGACCCGGCAGGGAAAGGACCGAGGGATGGATGGGATGTATGGAGCCCCGGGATTGTGCTCGTGGGAACACACTTGTCCAGGGCGCTGGGATCTGAGTCGGGCTCCATTTGGCCTCGTGTCCAGGGCTGCAGGGTCTGAGGGATTGGATTTCCCTGGGGGTTTGCAGGAGAGCAGGAATGAGAGGAAAGGCGGTGCCAGAGCTGTGTCCCA
>NW_020890691.1:0-1585 GCF_003945725.1 Corapipo altera
GACATCTTGGTGTGAGGGATGCGCTGGAGCTCTGCAAGAGGGCAGCAGTGATGGCAGCAGAGCAGCAGAGGGCAGCGGCCCAGGCCCGGGGGCCGGGGCTGCAGCAGGAGCCAGCAGCACAAGCGCTGCCACACTTACCCTTTTCCCCGAGGACAAGGTGGCCAGAGCAGCTTGGCACAGCCTGGCCCGGCCAGGCCTTTTATAGCAGCCCCACCGTGGCTCAGCCCCAGCCGGGCCAATGTGCACAGGGGACACTCCCTGCTGCTGATGACACCAGGGCTGGGCCGCTCCTGCCCCTCCCTGAGTCAGCATCCCCCCGGCTGCCACCCCAGCACATCCCGCTGCCCCAGCCTGCTGCCCCTTCCTGCCTCCTGGGCACTTGGCAGCAGGGCAGTGCCCACAGCACCAAGCCTCACACAGTTCCAGAGCTCTTTGCAGTCTGTCCTTGAGCACATGCTGTGACTCTCTGGATGGGCCTGTGCAGGGCCAGGAGTTGGACTCGATGATCCTCGTGGGTCCCATCCCACTCAGCACATTCTGTCATTCTGGGATCTGCCCCTGCAATGGGGCTTGAGGAAGAGCTGGGAGGGGCTGGGGTGGGAAGGGAGCAGGGCTGGCAGGGATCAGCCCAACAGGGGCTGCACTGGGGGTCTGAGCTGCCTTGGACATGGCATTGGAGAACATCCCCCCTGTGCAGAGGATGGACACCCAGGGCACCTCAGGAGGGCACTGGGGTGCGGGAGGCTTTGCCAAGGTCAGCACCAGGACCCCGCTGTGCCCTGGGGCTCTGCAGACAAGGAATGTGGGCACCTGGAGAGCAAGGCCTTGGGCAGAGCCCTGGCACTTGCAGTCAGCCTTTGTCAGCAGGAGTGTCCTGTGAGGCAGGGAGCTGATGGAAGTGCTGAGGGGAATGAAAGGAAATGAGGAGCCAGCGGGGTGATTGGAGGGCTGAGGTGGCAGCTGGCAGCGTGCCAGGGGGTAATTGCAGGGGCTGAGAGAGCGGGTTGGGGCTGTCCAGGAGAGCCAGTCAGCAAAAGAGCCCCGTGGCAGGCAGGGAGGAGGCAGGGGCTGGGCCCCCAGCGCCACGTGCCCCCAGCATGGGCAGCTCCCGCCCCGCCTGCCCGGCCCCCCATAAAAGCGCTGCCCTGGGCCAGGGCTGCATCCACTGCTGCGGCCTCGCTCTGCTCAGCACAAGGGCAGGTGGGTGCCCGGGCTCTGGGCCTCCTGGGGCAGGGGCTGGCCACGGCCCTCCCTGGCCACCACAGCTGCCAGGGCAGCGGCTGTGCTGGGAGCAGCCTGGCAGGGACTGGCAGGGATCAGCTGCACTGGCACCAGGCACCAAGGGCCCCTTGGCTGCCACAGGCACAGCCAGGCTGGGCACAGGGCCTTGGGCAGGGATTGGGTGGTCTCTGGCTGTGGGGATCAGGGCACTCAGGGGGCTGTCAGGGCAAAGGGCAAGAGGTGGCCACTGGGGGAGAGTCAGTACAGATCTGGTCCCTGCAGCTGCAGGGCAGCCCTGGGAATGGGGCACTGCTCAGCCTGGGTGTTTCTTGCTCACTCATGACACCTTTTTTTTTGTCATTCT
>NW_020890692.1:0-199 GCF_003945725.1 Corapipo altera
TGAGGGGAAGCCCTCCTGTCTCGCCCCAGGCTGTTGCAGGCAGGCAGTGCTGGGGAGGAACACACTGCAGCCTGGGCCCAGGGAGTGACCTCTGGGAGATGAGACTTTTGGGGAGAAATTGTTCCCTGGGAGGGAGGTGAGGCCCTGGCCCAGGTTGCCCAGAGAAGCTGTGGCTGCCCCACCGTGGGAAGTGTCCAAG
>NW_020890692.1:209-1585 GCF_003945725.1 Corapipo altera
TTGTGTCCACAAAAACCTACAAAACACCAAGATTCAGCCCAACAAATATCCCCCAAACACCGACACAGCCCCAAAAATCCCAAAAGGTTATGATTCAGCTAAAAACCCCTCCAAATCATCAATACTCATCAAAAAACCTTCAAAATATGAAGCGTCATAAAAAAAAAATCCCCAAATAGCAAGATTTAGCCCAAAAAACCTCCAAAACACCAAAATTCACCCCCAAAAAACTCCAAAAGGTCAAGATTCAGTGGAATAAAACCCTCCCAAGGAGCTCCCCCCCCTCTCTGGTCTCTCCACTTTGGGGTTCTGGGAGTTCCCCGTCTCCAGGCTGTAAGGGGTGCTGTGAAACACAGGGGTCCCTCCTCTCTGGTCTGCTCCCTTTGGAACTCTGGGGGCAGTCCTTCTCTAGGATCCCCCCGTTTATGGATGCTGGGGGTTTTGGGGGTCCCAGGGGTACCTTCTTCCCTCATTCTTTGCTACAGGGTGCAAGGAGTCCCAGGGGTCCCCCCTCTCTAGGGTCCTTCCTTCTTCACGCTGCTGGGGATCCTGGGAATCCTGGGGATCTCCCCTCTCTGGGATCCCTACTTTGGTGTCCCAGGGGTCTCCCCTTTCTGTGGTGTCCCCTCTCCAGACTGCTGGGGATCCTGAGGGTCCCCTCTCCAGGGTCCCCATTTCAGGGTCCCAGGGGTCCCCCCTCTCTGTGCTCCAGGCTGGCAATGAAGGACCTGACCCAGGAACACCAACCCCCACTGCGGGGGGACACACGCATCCTCCCGCCCACTGCCGGGACTCTGCTGGCAGTTTTTTGGGGACCCTCAAAAAACACCTAATGGGAACCCCAATATCCCCCCGAGGGGCATTTGCGGCTCATTTTGGAGTCTTCAAAGATCCAAACATCTCCCCCCGAAAAACCCCCAGAAATCCCTCAAGATATTTGGGGTGAGCTCCCCCTCCCCAGTCACCTTTGGGATGCAGGAGGGAGGGGCGATGCTCCCGGGGGTGGGGGGGCTGCTGATACAGTCAGCAGCAGAACAGCAACCTTCCTGCTCCTCTTCCTCTGCTATCCCTGCTCTTCCTCCCACTACTCCTCCTCCTGCTGCATTCTTCCTCCACCTGCTCCTCCTCCTCCTCCAGGCAACCCTGGCTGTGTGTATAGACTGGGAACAAGAGGCTGGAGAGCAGCTGCAGAAAAGGGCCTTGGGGGTCCTGGTTGGTGACCAGTTGGCCATGAATCAGCAGTGCCCCGGCAGCCAGGAGGGCCAACCCTGTCCTGAGGGGCATCAGGTCCAGCATTGCCAGCCGGGCCAGGGAGGGAATTGTCCTGCTCTGCACTGGGGTGGCCTCACCTCAAGTTCTGGGGCACTTTGGGGCAC
>NW_020890693.1:0-1217 GCF_003945725.1 Corapipo altera
TACTGGGATCTTATTGAGTATGGTGACTATAACCTGGGCTGGATTACTGGAGTGGCCACAGTCCCAACCCTATATTGGGCATTCTGGTTCTATGGGAAAAGATTATTTAACAGATTACAAATGGAACTAATTTTTGTGTTTGTAATTTGACTAAAATAATAGCCTGTGATTTTAACTATATAATTCCAATAACTACTAGGCAGTTAATAAAAAATGATTATTTGTTGTATCATGATGTAACTAAATTACAAATAGGAATGGATATCAGTCTCTTCCAGAAGATGCTTGAACACTCAGATACAGAAGAGATAGAGCAGGTAAAAGAACATCATAAGTGGGATATTTTTCTGGGATACTCCCCCACAGCCTCTCAAGTGTTCCATTTCCTAATACATCCAATCATACACCAATATTGGTGAGTCCCATTGCATTGTTATCATTACTTAATTTATGGGTATGGTGTAAATTAAGTACCATAACCAAAAGAGTGCAGATTGTGAGTAATTAATTAATTAAGAGTAATTAAGTACAAACTGGCTTGTTCCCAACGTTAAATAAACAAATACCTTGCTGTTTAAAAATACAAAAGTCTCCGAGCAGTTTTTCGGACCGGGTCTTTCAGCATCACAGCCCAACTATTACCAAACACTGCCACCGTACCCCCTAAACCGTTACCCAGATCCAGACACCTCTGGAACACCTGCAGCAACGGCGACCCCACGGGTAACCTATTCCAATGCGTGACCGCCCAAGTTTTTCCTTATCTCTAACCCGAATCTCCCCACTCTCATTGTAAGGCCATTTCCCCCGGTCCTGACCGCAGGACAGCGGCTCTTTCCCGGTCCAGACCTCGGCACAGCCCCCGAACCGGGCGCGGGTCCGCGGAAGCACTTCCTGATTCCCGTCATTATCTCACTCCACATCCCCCGTCGCGAAGCGCCCTGGGAGGGTCCCGGCAGCCCCGGGGGCTCAGCCCAGCCCCGCCGGAGGGTCCCGGCAGCCCCGGGGGCTCAGCCCAGCCCCGCCGGAGGGTCCCGGCAGCCCCGGGGGCTCCCTCCGGTCCCCGCCGTGCCCCGTTCCGGTATCGCCAGGATCACCCTTATCCCTCAGCTCCCGCAGGTAGGACGCGGCCACCCCGCGCCGCTCCAGCCCGCGCTTCTCCAGCCCACACCGCGCCGCTCCAGCCCCGCCGCTCCAGCCCCGCCGCTCCAGCCCCG
>NW_020890693.1:1317-1585 GCF_003945725.1 Corapipo altera
GAGCCGCTCCAACTCCAGCCCCCGAGCCGCCCCAACTCCAGCTCCCGCCGCCCCAACTCAGCTCCCGAACCGCCCCAATTCCAGCTCCCGCCGCCCCAACTCCAGCTCCCGCCGCCCCAACTCCAGCTCCCGCCCTAGTTCAATACCAACTCTAAATCCAATACCGACTACAATACCTGCTCACAATAACAGTCCCTTTCTCCGGCAGACTCTTCTCCCACCCGGATCTTAAGTCAGAGATGCCACTCAGGTGCTCCTGCTCCCAGAG
>NW_020890694.1:0-1583 GCF_003945725.1 Corapipo altera
ATATTACATAGAAATATATATATTATATAAAAATATATAGGAAAATATATATTGTATATATAGATAGAAATATATATTATAGAGAAAAATATATATTAGATAGAAATATATATTATATATTTTTATATATTATATAAAAATATATTAAAAATATATATATTAAATACAAAAATATATATTATGTAGAAAAATATATATTATATAGAAATATATATTATATTAAAATGTATACAAAAAATATATTATATATATTACAGAGAAAAATATATAGAGAAAAATATATGATTTATATATTATATAGAAAAATAGATATTACATAGAAAAATATATACTATATATTATACAGAAATATATATATTATATAGAAAAAGGAAATAGAAAAATATATATAATATATATATTATTTAGAAAAAAGAAACAGAAATATATATATTATACATATTTTATAGAAATATATATATTATATAGGAAAATATATCTTACATAGAAAAATATGTACTGTATTTATTATATAGAAATAAATATATAATATAGAAAAAATATATAGACAAATATATATTATATATATTAGATAGAAATATATATATTATATAAAAATATATAGACAAAAATATATATTATATGTATTATATAGGAAAATATATAATATATAAAAATATGTATTATATGGAGAATATATGCTCTATATATTATATGTATTTATAGTAAATACAACTGTATCTATGTTACATTAATAATATATTAATAAATTACCACGTTACTACATATTAATGTAGTAATAAAATACATATTTTTTAAAAAGATATTTCAAATAATAACAGCGTGTATAACACAAACATTAATAAAATAATTAAAAATATATTATGATCGTGTAATGTATAATATTGATAAATATAATATATAATATTTATTGTATGATAAAATATAATGTTAAATAATATTATTATTTAAAAATCATCATTATAATTGTTACAATAATGAAATTAATAACAACAAATATAATTTTATATAAATATAAAATTATAAATATTAATGAGATATTGATTAGTAAAATATGACACGAATGAATAAAAGACTTTGTTAATATTAAATAACAGGTAAAATACACCTATATTTCTATAAAAATCTATAAGATATAATAGTATAATGTGCAAATAGATACCGAAAAATATTTATAGAAATGTATAAAATAATGTATAACAGTGTAATGGATAATATATATAAATATATATTTTAAAATTTTTATATAATATTTATTAATATATATTAATATATTAACATATAAATGCATTATAATTACACTATAATTTAAAATATTAGTATAAATATTATTATATTATTATAATTATTATATAATAATTATATATAATATTATATCAATAATACTATAATATATAGCAATATAACTATATATAATTATATATAATTATAATTATAATGAATTATTATTATATCCTAGTATATATAAATACATATAATAAAATATAATTATCCATTATAAATAATTATTTTTAGAATTTATAATAATTATATAGTATAGGATAATTATATATTGATATTTTAATACATATTTATTTATTTAA
>NW_020890695.1:0-360 GCF_003945725.1 Corapipo altera
GAGGTGAGCAGTGCCTGCAGGGAGAGGGGTCAGGACAAGGCCCCTCTCGTGTTGCAGTGGACTTTGGGGGTGACGATTTAGGCTCTGTCTTTCAGGAGTGGTGGTGACACCCGTGCCCTGTCCCCCTCCAGCGGCATGAGGAGATGATCATCCCTGGAAGAACCCCCTGATTTCCCTCAGAGCCCAGGGCCATTTCCCCTGAATGATCAATAAATCCCTTCAGCAAAGCTACTCTGCTTGATTTTGTGTGTCTGTGTTCCCAACTTCATGTGTGTGTTCCCATCTCCATGGGTGTGTTCCCATCTCCATGGGTGTGTGTTCCCATCTCCATGTGTGTGTGTTCCCATCTCCGTGTGTGTG
>NW_020890695.1:370-1583 GCF_003945725.1 Corapipo altera
CATCTCCATGGGTGTGTTCCCATCTCCGTGGGTGTGTTCCCATCTCCGTGGGTGTGTTCCCATCTCCGTGGGTGTGTTCCCATCTCTGTGCCTGCGTTCCCGTGTCCATGTCCCCTCCCTTCTCCAGCCCCTGCACACCCAGTGCCTCTCTGACCGCACCCCTGCCATGAGCAGAGAGGCTCAGGGGGCTCCTGGGGGTCTCTGCACACGAGATCCCCTTCACCCCCTCCATGTGCATCCTGAGCAGTGCAGGTTGGGGCATCCTGGAATGTCCCTCCTGGGGGCTGGGACAGGCAAGGGGCACACAGGGCAGCCCCTGGAGCCCCTGGACCTCCCCTGTGCTCTGGGAGGGATGGAAAGGGGATCAAAGGGGCCAGTGGGTGTCAAATGCCCCCAGATCTCAAGGGACAGGCTCAGGGCTGAAGGGATGGAGAGCAGCCCTGCATCCAAGGCCATGGGGATAGTGGGGGATGAAAAGCAGGATGTGAGCCAGCAGTGGGAGCTCACAGCCCACAACCCCCCGTGTCCTGGGCTCATCCCACAGCGTGGGCAGCAGGGGAGGGGGGTTCTGCCCCTCTGCTCCGCTCAGCTGAGACCCCTCCTGCAGTGCTGCCTCCAGCTCTGGGCTCCTCTGGCTGTCTGCAACACACCCACCCCCAATGGCAATGGCTTGGGGGGATTCCCCTGCCAGCCCTGGCATCTCCTGCAGCTCCATGGGCTCCTCAGCACAGCAAAGACACGGACCTCTTGGGGCACTTCCAGAGGAGGCCACCAAGGGGATCACAGGGCTGCAGCACCTCTCGGATGGAGACAGGCTGAGAGAGTGGGGGCTCTTCAGCCTGCAGAAGAAAAGGCTGTGGGGAGACCTCCTTGGGACCCTCCTGTACGTCAAGGCAGCTTCATAGAAACATGTGGGCAAAGGGTTCAGTAGGGCCTGTCACAATAGGACAGGGGGTGAGGGGCTTAAACTAAAAAAAGCTTAGGTCAGACTAGAGATAAAGAAGAAATATTTTTGAGTGAGAATACTGAAACACAGGAACACATTTCCAGCGAGGCTGTGGATGCCCCAACCCTGCAAATATTCAAGGCCAGGTTGGATGGGGCTCTGAGCAAGGTGATCTATGAAAGATGTCTCTGCTCCCCCTCCAGGGGATCCCCCACCCTGTGCTGTTGGCTACCAGAGTGATGGGCAGCTCTCAAAGGATGCAAGTGC
>NW_020890696.1:0-1583 GCF_003945725.1 Corapipo altera
CCCCCATCCTGTGCTATCCCCCCCCTGCAGGTCCCATGTGTGACCTGCTCTGGTCGGACCCCCAGCCCCAGGTGAGCTGCACCCCCCGCGCCGGGGACGTCCCCTGGGGGGGCCTGGGGACACCCCCCTGTGCCATGGGGACATCTCTCTGTGTCCTGGTGCCAACCCCCTGTGTCCTGGGGCTACCACCCTGTGTCCTGGTGACATCCCCCTGTGTCCTGGTGCCACCCCTCTCTGTCCTGGTGACATCCCTCTGTGTCCTGATGACATCCCCTACCCTGTCCTGGGGGCACCCCCTGTGTCCTGGTGACATCCTTCTGTGTTCTGGGGTCCTGGTGACATCCCTCTGGGGCCACCCCCCTGTGTCCTGGTGCCACCCCTGTGTCCTGGTGACATCCCCTGTGCCCTGGTGACATCCCTCTGTGTCCTGGTGACATCCCCTGCCCTGTCCTGGGGTCCTGGTGACATTCCCCTTTGTCCTGATGACATCCCCCTGTGCCCTGGTGACATCCCTCTGTGTCCTGGTGACATCCCTCTTTGTCCTGGGGTCCTGGTGCCACCCCTCTCTGTCCTGGTGACATCCCCTGCCCTGTCCTGGGGTCCTGGTGCCACCCCTCTCTGTCCTGGTGACATCCCCTGCCCTGTCCTGGGGTCCTGGGGCTACCCCCTTGTGTCCTGATGACATCCCTCTGTGTCCTGGTGCCACCCCTCTGTGTCCTGGTGACATCCCCCTGTGTCCTGGTGACATCCCCTACCCTGTCCTGGTGACATCCCCCTGTGTCCTGGTGACATCCCTCTGTGTCCTGGGGTCCTGGTGACACTGTCCATCCCCTGCTGACCCTGTCTGTCCTCCCTGTCCCCCCTGGTGTCCCTGGTGACACTGTCCATCCCCTGCTGACCCTGTCTGTCCCCCCTGTGTCCCCCCTGTCCCCCCCCTGATGTCCCTGGGTTCCTGGTGACACTGTCCATCCCCTGGTGACACTGTCCATCTCCTGCTGACCCTGTCTGTCCCCCCTGTCCCCCGGTGTCCCTGGTGACACTGTCCATCCCCTGCTGACCCTGTCTGTCCCCCCTGTGTCCCCCCTGTCCCCCCTGTCCCCCCCCAGAACGGGCGCTCGGTGAGCAAGCGGGGCGTGAGCTGCCAGTTCGGGCCCGACGTCACCAAACGCTTCCTGGAGCGGAACCGGCTCGAGCTCATCATCCGCAGCCACGAGGTCAAGGCCGAGGGCTACGAGGTGGCCCACGATGGCCGCTGTGTCACCGTCTTCTCCGCCCCCAACTACTGGTGAGGGACAGCGGGGACAGCGGGGACACGGGGACGGCGGGGACAGGGGGGACGGTGCGGTGGCCGGGAGCTCGCGGAGCCACTTTGGTGACCTCTGAGCCACGGGGTCCTCTTGGGCTGGTGTCACCTGAGCCACGGGGTCCCCTTGGTCTGGTGTCCCCTGAGCCACAGTGTCCCCTCAGTCCAGTCCCCAGGTGTCCCCTGAGCCATGGTGGCCTCTTGGTCTGGTGTCACCTGAGCCACGGTGTCCCCTCAGTCCAGTCCCCAGGTGTCCCCTGAGCCACAGTGTCCCCTTGGT
>NW_020890697.1:0-355 GCF_003945725.1 Corapipo altera
GGACTACAGCCTAACGCTTTAACATTCAGCCATCTTACCTATGACTTGCATCAACCGCTGACTATTCTCCACCAACCACAAAGACATTGGCACACTCTACCTTATTTTCGGTGCATGAGCAGGCATAATTGGTACAGCCCTAAGACTCCTCATCCGAGCAGAGCTAGGACAACCAGGAACCCTTTTAGGCGATGACCAAATCTATAATGTAATCGTCACCGCACATGCCTTTGTCATAATTTTCTTTATAGTAATACCCATCATAATTGGGGGGTTCGGCAACTGACTAGTCCCCCTAATAATTGGCGCCCCCGACATAGCATTCCCCCCGAATAAACAACATGAGCTTCTGACT
>NW_020890697.1:455-1582 GCF_003945725.1 Corapipo altera
CCCCCGACATAGCATTCCCCCCGAATAAACAACATGAGCTTCTGACTCCTTCCCCCATCTTTTCTACTACTCTTAGCATCCTCCACAGTAGAAGCCGGAGTCGGAACAGGAGGAACTGTATACCCACCCCTAGCCGGCAATCTTGCTCACGCCGGGGCATCAGTAGACCTCGCCATCTTCTCCCTACACCTGGCAGGTGTTTCTTCCAGCCTTGGAGCCATCAACTTTATCACTACAGCAATCAACATAAAACCACCCGCCCTCTCACAATACCAAACCCCCTTATTTGTCTGATCTGTTTAATCACCGCCGTCTTACTTCTCCTCTCCCTACCAGTCCTTGCCGCTGGCATTACAATGCTCCTAACAGACCGAAATCTAAACACTACATTCTTCGATCCTGCAGGAGGTGGAGACCCAATCTTATACCAACACTTATTCTGATTCTTCGGACATCCAGAAGTCTACATCCTCATCCTACCAGGGTTCGGAATTATCTCCCACGTCGTAGCTTACTACGCTGGCAAAAAAGAACCCTTCGGCTACATAGGCATAGTCTGAGCCATACTATCTATTGGCTTCTTAGGCTTCATTGTATGAGCCCATCACATATTCACAGTTGGATAGACGTAGACACTCGAGCTTACTTTACATCCGCTACCATAATCATTGCAATCCCCACTGGTATCAAAGTCTTCAGTTGACTAGCCACCCTGCATGGAGGTACTATCAAATGAGACCCACCCATGCTATGAGCCTTAGGCTTTATCTTCCTTTTCACCATTGGAGGACTAACAGGAATCGTCCTAGCTAACTCCTCCCTAGACATTGCTTTACATGATACCTATTACGTAGTCGCACACTTCCACTATGTATTATCTATAGGAGCAGTATTTGCTATCCTAGCTGGCTTCACACACTGATTTCCACTGTTCACTAGTTATACCCTCCACCCCACATGAGCCAAAGCCCATTTCGGAATCATATTCTTCGGAGTAAACCTCACATTTTTTCCACAACATTTCCTAGGTCTAGCTGGAATACCACGACGATATTCAGATTATCCAGACGCTTACACCCCATGAAACACTCTATCTTCCATCGGCTCCCTCATTTCCATAATCGCTG
>NW_020890698.1:0-1582 GCF_003945725.1 Corapipo altera
ATAGAACAGACCCTCACAAGGTCAAGAGGCCTAAACCCTCCTTACTACCCTAAGAATAAAATATAGTAGAACTTTAAATCTTTAGGCGCCTGTTCATCCAAGGATGCATGACTGGTTGTAGAGATAACCCTTTTAGCTTTGGTTGTAAGAAAACCCATATATTAAATACTTAGCAAAAACCTGTAGAATGTATATGTATATGATATAATTAATATGCATGAAGTAACTAAGATAAATACTAAATGTACCCTGTAGTAGGGGTGTGCAGATTTGGGAAACTGGTCCCATTTCTGTCACCCAGCCGGCTGCTTGATTTTACCATATAATAAACTATTATTCAAAAACTTATAGAAGCTCGAGACTTTGTTTATCACACTCCCAGCCCGGCCCCGACCCCTGCTCTGCTCTGGCCTGGATTTCTCTCCTGCAGGGGTAGCTGAGGTGGCTCCAGGGCGGGCGGGAGCTTTCGGGGCCCGGGGTGGCTCCCGACGTGCTGCTGGAACCGCCCCCTGACAGGGTGGGCCCGTCAACCTGGGGCACCTCCTCACCCGAGCCTGGGGGACGGGCTGGTAACTGGGAGGGGGTTTGGGGAGAAATGAGGAGACTGAGAAGGGGTTGGGTGTCGTGGAGGTAAGTGGGAAGGGGTTTGGGGGAGCTTGGAAGGTTGGGAGGGAGGTTGGGGAGATTGGGGCGACTGGGAGGGGTTTTGGGGAATCGTCGGGGATGTGGGAAGGGACTGGGAGAGAGTTTGGGGGTGTCCTCGAGGGGAAGGGGGCAACTAGGAGAGGGTTTGAGGGGTCCTGGGAGGGCTGGAGGTAACTGGGAGGGGTTTGGGGGCATCTGGTGGGCTTTTGTGGGTCTGGGAGGCAGTCGGGGGGCCTTGGAGGGTTTGAGAGGAAGTTGGGAGTGTCCTGTGGGACTGGGATGGGATTTGAGGGCTCCTGGAGGGGTTGGGATTGGTTTATGCCTTTATACTGCGGGCATTGTCTAGTATTGATGGGGGTAATCAGTGAGTTGACTGTTTCAGAATCATCCAAATTTTAACAAGACTTTGAAGGTGGTCAACCTCAGTTTGAAGCAGTTCATTTTTAGCAACAAGTTTATCCGATTTTTCTCCTGTTTCCCTCTCAAAGGCTAACAATGACTTCAACAGCACATTTTCTGATTTCAAAACAGTAGACTCAACATCAGAAATCCATTCATGACTCCTCTGCAGAGGAGTGTGAAGTCGTGTCCACAAGGAAAGTCTCAACTGAACACCTGCCATCTTTCCGCTGCCTTTAACCTCCCTCTACCTTGCTTCTCTTCTCTAGTGCCTACAGGCAGTGCCCTCGGCCTTGCTGGGCTGTGCAGAGGAGCTGCTCCTGGGCAGAGCTGTCTCTCTGCAGTGCTGCCCGCTTGCCAGGAGCTCCCTGTGTGCCAGGAGCCCGACCCAGCTGAGCAGCACAGCAAGAGCCAAAGGCAGCCCTTTCTCTGCCCCTCTGGGTTCCCCACAGGCGTCCCTGGGGCTCCAGGGGAACCTGCTGTGGAACAGACTGAAGGAAACAATGATGTTCCCTCTTCTCACCTCTTCAGTGACACT
>NW_020890699.1:0-1582 GCF_003945725.1 Corapipo altera
GCTAGCCGGGTCCATATGGTTTATTATGTATTATATTAATATGCCATATCTGGCACCCAACGTGGGGCAGAACCCTGTATCAGGGATAAATAAAATGCCTTGTAACAAGGTGAATTTAGGTAGTGTTCGAACGGGTTTGTTTTAAAAACTTGGAACGCTTTTCTCCAAAAAAAAGGCCCGACATCGTATACCGAGCTAAAAGCAGGCAGAAAACATCGTTAAAGAAAGGACGTCGAGACCAGTTGAAAAAGACGACTGGGACGTCGTGCAGGGACCACGTGGAGCTCCGAAAATATGAGTATTGTGCACATAAGAAACCTGGCAGAGTAAGCTTTGAAAGAAAGAAAAGGTAAAGCTACAAAGAATTCGAGGTAAGAAACCAGCATGGGAAGTTAAAATTCAAGGGAAATGATAGAAATAACTATAGCAGGATTCTGCCAGGCAGAATCCATAATGTGACTGCTTGGAAAAAATTTGGAGAGACTGCTTGAGAGAAAGCAGAGATAGAAGACGTGGACACTTTAAAAATCTCACAGAGAAACTTAAACTCGTGCACAGAGCAAAACTTTAAACCTTTTGTTCACCCCGCAGCCCTAACAGACAAAGGACTCCACCAAACATAGGAGCAGAGGCGGGGGTAGGGTAGAACCACGTGCAAACCTAAAGGACCCGAAAACAAAGGACTTGGGCTGGGTTTTAGGTGGGCAGGAGCAAGCACGTGGCGTTGACTGCGTGATTGTTAGGGAAAGACAGACCTTGAGTCCACCAGGAACTGCCACGCTGCAGTCACGTGGCGGCCACGCCGCGGCTTGAGAATCATCATCTTGCCCACGGCCAGCTTGCTGAGTGTCCCAGCTTGAGGAAGCATAGCATGCTTAAAACGTGTTTCGGTAAACAGTGAAACAACAAAGGACACCGGGAGGGAATCGGGTTTGCCCCCTCCGAAAAAGGACAGGCACTTGTGCAGCGCAGGGACGGAGACCTACCCCTGCAACCGCTGCCTCCGCGCTGTTAAAAAAGCCTGCCGCGCTCGCTACGCTCCACAGAAGCAGTGCCAAGATCCCTTAAATAGGCGCCGGCTACGACGCCTGCGAGCGTGCGAAGCGGCGCGGGGTTTAAAAGAGACACTATCCACGGCACTCAGCAGCAGCAGCGCAGGAGGCGCAGCCACAAGGCTTGCAAAAGCGAGCTGGCGGCGGCGATGCCGAGGCGGCGCGGGGCTCTGGGTTCCGTGCAGCTTGCAGTGGCAGTTTCCCCAGCGCCTGAAAAGGACGCGAAGACTGCCGAGACTGCCCACAGCTGTGCCGAGTCCCTGCCGTGCCGCGGCGTGGAGGCGCGGGACCCACAGGCGAACACCTCCTGCTCAGCCCTGGCCCGGCGCAAAAGCCCCGGAGCCGCGGCTGTGAGGGAGCCGGGGGGGCGGGGGCCACTCCGAAATACAAGCGGCAGCGATGCCGCAGCCGCAGAGCCCCGGCGCGGGGGGGGGGGGGGGGGGGGGGGGGGGGGGGGGGGAGGGCCCTCCCCCCACCCCCCCCCCCCCCCCCGCGGGGGGGGGGGGGGGGGCCCCGCGGCGCGGGGGGGG
>NW_020890700.1:0-1581 GCF_003945725.1 Corapipo altera
TTCCAGGGGTTTCCACCCCTGGGGGGTTACCACTTTTCTTAGCCTCTGGGAGAAAACAAGGTTCAAACCACTACAGATTCTCATACCTGTCATTCACTGATACCCAAAGAGTAAAAACATTGAGACATCATTATTTCAACATTTTTAACTTCCCTCTAATCTGATTTTCACAGAACCAGTCATCAAGATTTAAAACAGAGGTAGAAGGTACTACTTAAATCACATAACCATAGAATACCAGGTTGGAAGGGACCCCAAGGATCATCTGTGCCAAACTTTCTTAGCAAAAAGCATCATCTATGTAAGATGAAACAGCATCCTGACCATTTGGATACCCAAAGCATCCAATGTTGGGGAATCCACCACTTCACTGTGGAGATTATTTCAATGGCTGATTGTTCTCATTATGAAAAATTTTCCTCTTGTGTCCAGCTGGAATATTCCCGGGGACTCCCTGTGAAAAGGGAGTCTCCATCTTCTTTGTCGTCAACTTTTAAACACTGGTGCATGGCGATAAGATCTTCCCTAAGCATGCTTTTCTCAAGGCTGAGTGAACCTGGTTCTCTCAGCCTTTCATCATACAGCTGGCTTCCTGGTCCTTTGGACACCTTTGTGTATGGACTTCTCTGGATCCTCTCCAACCTGTCCACATCTGTTTTGTGTAGCAGGAACCAAAAGTGAACATGGTATTCCAGTTGTGGTCTGACAAGTGCAGAGTATAGTGGGATAATGATTTCTTTATTTTGCTGGTGATGCCCCTGTTGATGCAACCCACCATCCCATTGGCTTTCTTTGCTCAATATGTTCGCTCATATTGAGCTTGTTGTCTGGCGGGTCCCCCAGGTCCCTTTCCACAGACCTGCTCCCCAGCTGAGTAGACCCTAGGCTGAGCTGCACTCCCAGATTGTACTTTCACATTTTGTACTGATTTGGCTTCAACCAAGTACAGTCCACCACTCAGTCAAGCGTATTTTAGAGGTAAATTGCAAGCAGTGAGCTCCTCTTTTTATTTTCCAGTAGTGGTAAAAAGTTGAACAATATTACTGGGAAATGGTCATGCAAATGTGCTTCTTCAGGCCCTTTGGGGCCCTTTTCCTATTACATCAGCCCATGTAATAGCAAAAAGAAATTTGAGTTTACATTACTTTGTTTTTAGCTGTGAATTGTGGTGATACTGATAATTTCATGACTCTTTCTATGATGATAGAATGTAAATGTCATTGGCTGAGCAGTCTATAACATGATTATTTTTCAAAATTTTTTCTTTGTTTATAAATGTTTCCTGTCTTCTTGGTATAGTAGTATTTAGTTATCATCACTCCCACTCTATGTTAAACAAAGGTGACTGGGGATTCATTTTACCTTGTCTGAAACTGAGGTGTCACCATGCTATACATCCACACAAAGTATTCCTTTGCGATGCGTACCTATTTCTCCTTTCAAGAGGAGCCTTGATTACTAGCTTTAAATGGGACTCTAATTTCTATGATAATAAAGTTAAATAAGATTAATCCTAAATTCAAAATATATGTATTGGTTGTAGCACTAAAAAGTATCTAACATACCCTTTTCCACTCTTAC
>NW_020890701.1:0-1581 GCF_003945725.1 Corapipo altera
ATCTCTTCCCTCCTCCTCTGCACAAAGGCACTGCCCCTGCAGCTCCACAGAAGGGCTGAGGAAGCATCTTGGACACAGAGGTCACTGCAGAGCACTTGATTTTCTTGAAATACACAGTGATCGTGGCACCTCAGTGTGTCTGTACACAAGAATGGTAGATACTTTATGGAAAACAGTCACACAGGTGAAAAAAAAATAAAAGGAATGCAAATATAAAATACACCAATACAACAACAACAAAATGGACACATGGCACAAAGCAAGTCTGATATCCTGGATGCTGTGAAGAAGAAAAAAGGCACTTCATTACTTCTGAAAAGTATCCAGTCATTTTCCTCCAGGCACCCTTGAGGTCCTGGTTCCTCCTGGGGCGGTTCAGTGCTGGAGGCACCACCGAGTCCAGAACTGACCTCAGCAGTTCCAGCAGCAGGGAGGAGATGGAGCGGGGCTTCAGGTGGGCAAACCTGACAGTGCTGACAAACAGGGAGACCACAGCCAGGTGAGGCAGGCCCGTGGAAAAGGCTCTAAAAAACCCTCCCCGAAGTTCACTCCCTCTGCTCTCTGCTCTTTGGGGTTCTGGGGGTCCCCCCGTTCAGGCTGTTGCAGGTCCCTCGTGTTTTGGGGGCCCCCTCTCCGGGGTTCTGCCTTTTCCGGGCTGCTGCAGATGCCGGGAATCCCAGGGGTCCCCCCTCTCGGAGCCCCCTCTTTCAGGGGCCGGGGGTCCCCGGCCCCCCCACCCCTCTGTGCTCCCCCTCTCCGCGCTTCCCCTCCCGCCCCCCCAGGCTGCCGGGGGTCCCCCAGCTCCGCTGTCGCCCCTCTCTGCTCTCCCCACTCCGGGGGCCCTAAAAAAGGCGCTCGTCGCGTCCCCCCCGCCGGCACCGGGCTGACAATGGGGGCGGCGGGGCCTGACCCCGCAACACCGACCCCCACCGCGGGGGGGTCCCCGCATCCCCCCGCCCACCTCCCGCCTCTGCCGGGAACCCACCCCGGGATCCCCCCCAACAAAACCAAACCACCTCCCGGGGACCCCCGAGCTCCCCCCGAGGGCCATTTGCGGCTCAGCCCCAAACATCCCCCCCAAAAACCCCCCCGCACCCCCCAAACCATCGCAGCCGAGCTCCCCCTCCCCGCCCACTCAGGGGGGCGATTCTCCTCCTCTTCCTCCTCCTTTGCCTCTGCCCGCTCCTCCTCCCCCCCGCTCCATCCCCCGAGCCAGGAGCTGCCGGTGAGTTGGGGGGCCCCGATGGCAAAGGGGCAGAGGGGAAGGAAAAGAGGGGCTGGGAGCCCCAAAGTGAGCGAGAGAGGGGGTGGGTCACTGCCAAAGCAGCGGGGGGGCGACGGGCAAAGGGTGGGAGAGGGGAAGAAGGGGAGGTGGGAGAGCGGCAAAGGGCTTCCCGTGGGGGTCCCTTCGTGTCCCCACAGCTCGATCCCTGGAGAGGAGGGACCCCCGGGCCCCAGCGGCTGGTGGGGGCCGGGATGTTTGTTGGGAATTCCCGGCAGGCCGAACAAAGGCCCCGGCCACGCGTCGGGAACTCTTTTCTTGTCCCCAACAGTGGCGGGAGTTCCCCAATTGCCGCCCCC
>NW_020890702.1:0-1581 GCF_003945725.1 Corapipo altera
CTGGGCTCTTGGATCCTTCTCTCATCTTTTTAGAGACTTTGCAGCAGGTGAACTGAGCTTCAAAGAGTGAGAAGATGTGGTTGTCACCTGCTGGAAGAAAAACACTCAGGAGGTTCATATCTCCTTTGGATCCACTCAGTGTCGTGGGGATGTTATATGCGAGACTATGTGTAAGTGGTTTAAAGTTCTGACCATTTACAAAACCCAAACACCCAAGCATTGAAAACTACACCAAACAATGCAGTTCTGTCTACAGTTGTGTTCCAAGCCACATTCACACAGAAGACACAGAAAAGTCATTGAGAGCCTTTTTTAGGGCCCTTTACTCTTCGTTTTAAATAAAAGACCCAAATTCTTATTTGGTTAACATGGCTCTTGAAAGTCCTCGTATCCAAACTACCTGAGTTTAACTTTCTGCTCAGGAAAAGAGTGACAATGAAGAAAACTTACAATAACCTGGGAAGGCAGTTTCAAAATTTTATTCAAATGAAGAAAGTTCACTAAAAAAAGAAAGGGAGTAGGATCATGAAGGAATGACATCATGCCATTAATCAGACAGGTTAGTTGTATACCAATACTAGAGAGCTGAATTAGATCAGAAGCAGCAAACAGCATACCATAAACTATATCCTCCTAAACTATATTATGAGGAGTAGTCATAAGGAGAATTCCCTTAGTTCGACGAGGTGGCAGATTCTAGGGTACAAAGGTTAAACTCAATCCAGTCTTAACCTTACACCTGACAACCTTCCCATTCCCACCCCGCAATAATGCAGAAGGACTTGCAAGGCTTTCAAGTCTGTACCCATTACTCCTTGTAATGATGACAACACCGATAAATTAACACAAAGCTACATAGCTCAGAGTGGTTTCCGAGGCTTTTTAAAAATCCTTTTTGTGGTCAGCTGCTTTAGGATTATGTCATTCAGCAGTTATGACATTCCCCCAGCGGCTCACTGCCTCCGGACAGGAGGACACTTCATTGGAAACACAGCCCGAGCCGCCTCATCACCACTAAGTCAGCGCACATCGCTCAAACCATCTCTGCCAGCATCTGAACCGAAACTTTTTTCAGTATGCTCAGAACAGATGAGCAGGCTCCGGTGCAAAGCAGCGCCCGCACTGCGGATCATCAGCCGGGCTAAGGAAAAAAAAGGAAGTGCAGACAGCTCTCCCACGCACTCCCTGGTAGCCACGCTTTTAGCAGACTACAAACACAGGTCTCCTCCGAAGGCACAAAGCAGTCACTAACCCGCTGAGGTCGGGACACTTTCTCTGTCACCACGCAGACCCAGAGCGGGAGCCGCCTCCCGCCGGCAGGCAGCGCCCGTCCCTCCGCGCTGCCTGTCCCCTCACTCCGCGAGGACTTACGCCCAGCAGGGCTCCGCTGCTTCCTTACCACCTCCTGACCCAGGGGCTTTCAGACA
Organism: Corapipo altera; assembly: GCF_003945725.1. Classification (NCBI taxonomy): domain Eukaryota; kingdom Metazoa; phylum Chordata; class Aves; order Passeriformes; family Pipridae; genus Corapipo; species Corapipo altera. Next base: position 1,428 of record NW_020890702.1, read on the forward strand.
CCAGCCAGAGCCTCTTCCCCTGTCGCTGCCGCCGGCGCAGGCCGGGCCGGGGCCGGGCCGAGCCGCCGCCGCCTCTCTGCGCGGGGCCTGGCACTGAGGGACCGCACAGCCGCTCCCGCCGCCACCGCCCCGCCGGCCCGGCCCCCGCTCCCGC
>NW_020890703.1:0-1580 GCF_003945725.1 Corapipo altera
CTGCCCCATAGCCCGGCCCCATAGCCCTGCCCCATAGCCCTGCCCCATAGCCCTGCCCCACAGCCCAACCCCACAGCCCTGCCCCATAACCCTGCCCCATAACCCGGCCCCACATCCCTGCCCCACATCCCTGCCCCACAGCCCTGCCCCACATCCCTGCCCCATAACCCGGCCCCACATCCCTGCCCCACATCCCTGCCCCACATCCCTGCCCCACAGCCCTGCCCCACATCCCTACCCCACAGCCCGGCCCCACAGCCCGGCCCCACATCCCTGCCCCACATCCCTACCCCACAGCCCGGCCCCACAGCCCGGCCCCACATCCCTGCCCCACATCCCTGCCCGGCCGAGCGGGGCAGCTCCAGGTCGGGGTTTCAGCGGGGTTTGTGTCCCGCAGACGTCCGTGTTCACTCCGGCCTACGGCTCCGTCACCAACGTGCGCATCAACAGCACCATGACCACCCCCCAGGTCCTCAAACTGCTGCTCAATAAATTCAAGGTGTGTTCATTGTCCCCCCCGAGGCTCCTGGATTGCTCTGCATGGGGATTTTATGGACATAAAATATGTATTTTTAAAACATTTTCATTATATTAAATATATTATATATCATATATGCTATATAATATATACCATTATATTGATTATAATAATTTTAAGATGTTTATCTATATATGAATTTATATTTAAAATAACTCTATTTGTAAATATATTTATATATTTAAAGTATTTTAATTATAATAATTATATAGTATATTATATATTATATCAACTATATATAGTAAATTGTGTATACAATATTATATGTAGTATATTATATGTTATATGTATTATGTATAGTATATTAGTATATATATGTATAGGATATACATACATATATACTGTATATATATACACTATATATGCCTATACATATAGTATATATATGGACATTATATATACTATATATACATATATATGGTATATATATGGACATTATATATATACTATATATAGATTATATAGAGAGAGTATATATATACTATATATATAACATTTATAGTATAGTATATTAGTATTTATAGTATAGTATATTAGTATATATAACACACACTATATATCACTATATTAATTTTAATAATTATATATATGTATTTATCTATGTATATATCTAAAAATGTCTGACATATATGCAATTATATACAATATTACATTAAAATATTATATTAATTTGTTTCCTACTATAATTAATTAATTGTATTAATGTATAAATATTTTATATATTTTATTATTTACATAAAATACAACAGCACAGCAAAATAGTGGGGTTTGTTTATAATTCCTTGGAAAGCCTGGGGTAAACCCTGGACATTTGACAGTGATTTGTGTGTCCCCAGATCGAAAACTCGGCGGAGGAGTTTGCTCTGTACATCGTCCACACCAGCGGAGGTGAGTGGCCCAAATTGTCCCTGGTGCCACCCTGGCTCAGTCAGGCAGTGCCCCCCGAGTGCTGGGCAGTGCCCCCCGAGTGCTGGGCAGTGCCCGCCATGTTCTGTGCAGTGCCCCCCGTGTCCTGGGCAGTGCCCCCCATGTCCTGGGCAGT
>NW_020890704.1:0-1580 GCF_003945725.1 Corapipo altera
AAAAAACCTTCACTACTTGGAGCTTTTCCTGCTTTTCCCTCCTCCTCCCCCCCTCAGGTGCAGGAGGGAGGTTGAGCCATGGCCTTCCCCTCTCCCTGTCAGCCATTTCAGGGGCCAAGTGCTGACTACCAAAACTTTTCCTTGGGCTGCTCCAACACTTTAAGAGTTTTCCCTCACTTGTAGCTTTAAGTAGATTTATATTTTTTTAGGCAATTTTTGCCCAGATTTCAGTTGATGACCTGGATTCCTACAGACCTGGGAGGAAACAGAGTCAAGTTTAAGTGAACCTTTAGGCAAACAGACAGACCTCAGGTTTCTCCTACCTCAGTGAGTGTCCATCACACCGTTTCACCCCTTTCCAAGTATTTTTAACTATTTCAACAGCATTCAAATTGAAAATAAAGGGGGGGGAATAATAACAGAAAAGGGTTAAGTGGGGAATTACAACTAATTTTAATCAAACAACAATTATAACATAATGAAAATAATTCAGGATGTATTCCCTGCTGGAATGCCATCCTGATTATTTTCTAGGAATCACACTGAAACCATTACAGTTACAAGTAATTAAATTTATTAGACCTCTATATTTTTTTATAGTCAGTTTTGGCCAATTTACAGCTTTCCTGGGGAATTTTTTTCCATTTTTTTTGGTTTAGACACAAAAAAAATAAAATAAACCCATAAACCAGATATCACCAATACATCAACCCCCCCCTCGCCCCGTCACAGCCACCTAAAAAAGGGGGAGCCCTCGCCTCCCCCCCCCAGCGCTTCAGCCCCATAAAAAGGGTCCGCGGCGACTCTGTACAAGGACCGTGTGTGTTCCACCCGGGACTGTAAAAACCCCCCCGCGCCCCCCGTGCCCAGTGTCACTCCCCCGGCTTGCAGGGGCCCTTCTCCTGCCGGGGCAGCTCCTGCTCCCGCAGCAGCCGCAGGTTCTCGGCTCGCAGCCTGTCCACCTCCCGCTCCAGCGCCTGCACCCGCGCCGGGTCCGCCGCCTCCCCTCCGGCTTTTTTGCTCTCCATCCTCAGCCGGTTGTTCTCCTCCTCCATGCGCGACAGGCACTTCTCCAGCTCCAGGTACTCCTTCACCAGCTCCTGCTTGCTCATGTTCTGCAGACTCTCCACATGGTACCGCTCGTACGTCTCCGAGAAGTCCCTCTGCAGAAACTCGCTGCCGTCTCCCCCCATCCCGTCGCTGCCCCCATCCTCGTCCGCCGCCTCCTCCAGGAAATCCTCCTCGCTCGTGTCGTCCGACTTGGCGGCCGCTCGCCGCGGGTACAGCCCGGTCTTCAGGTCAGGCTCCTCCTGGTCGTGGTCCTCCATGAGGAACTGCGTGGTGTTGTAGGGGGCCACGGGCTGCCCCTTGGCGAACATCTCTGCCCGCAGCCGGGAGGCGCGGAGGCTCTGCCGCTCGTCGAACTGCTGCTTCTCCTCCCAGCTCAGCTTCGAGTACGGCTTCCAGCGCCGCTTCTTCTTCGACGGCCGCCGACGGTGCTTCTTCTTGCCGGGCCACTCCTCGGCGCGCCCCACGGCCCGGTACCGCGGCCCGAGGCCGGGACGCGCCGCTCCGCCCGC
>NW_020890705.1:0-1579 GCF_003945725.1 Corapipo altera
GTGTAAAAAATTTCTTCATCATATCTAATTCAAATCTGCTCTTTTTTAGTTGAAAGCCATTATCACTTGTCTTGTTACAACTAAGTCTGTGCCCATCCTTCTTATAAGTATGATCTCAGGAGCTCCTGACAAGCCTTGACCAAACCAGCTGAGCAATGAAGAGCCCCTGGACTGTAGCAGGGGTGTGGGGAAGTGTCCCTGGACTGGACCAGGTGCTGCTGGATGATAAAGGTGGGAACAATCCTGAGTGGAACAGCTGGGGAACACAGGATAATCAGTCATCCCATGAAAGCCTTGGAACATTCCCTGCCTGAATCGCGGCCCCAATTGGAACAGTTTGGATACAATTCCAAAATAGTTTGGAAACTCCAGTCATTCCTGACTCCAGGATGGAAATTCAGCAGATAACTAAAGCCGGTCCCCTTGGGAGCCCACAACCAGCGGGGCTGAGGGAGGCCCTGGCAGCTCCCCAGCACCTCCCTCTCAGTGGGACACCTCTGGCAGCCTCTCCCAGCTCGGGAACCCTCCAGTTTGCAACACTCCAAATGTCCCTGATGCCCAGGACAATTCTGATCCCCCTCCACAAACACTCCTCCAGCTGGGACCCTTGTCTGGTGGGAAACAGAAAGAGATTTGGGGGAGTGTTTCCCTGACAACAAGGAGAATTTGGGAGAGGGACCTTTGCACACCCAGCTATTGATGTGTTCACACATCTCTACCTGGGTGTGGGTGTGGATTGACTGTGGTGGGAATGTCGTTATTGTGAATCTCTAATTCAGTCACTGTTATAATTGTAGGAAATGCTATTGAATCACTTAATAACTGTCCAACTGGTCAATAATTAAGTGCTACTAATCTCTTTTAACCACTTATCTTTGTGTCCAAATCCTTTGCACTCTTACCCTCTTTCATCCCAAGGCTCTGTGTAAATCATTTCCTTTCATGAAAAAAATATATTTTTCGTGACTTACTCTTTAAAATCTTCTTCCTTAGCTAAACTACAAAACAACTCTAATTAGTTATTGATGTCTTGAAAACATGAAGACAATTAAAGGAAGGGAAATAATTTGTTTTTCAGTGTTTTAATGAGCCCCACAGTGTGTTTGCAACCCAGCCCATGACCCTGAGGTACTGAGAGAAGATTGAAGCAGCTGCTGAAGAAGTCAGAAGCCAAACTGCAAGTGCCTTGAAGCATTGCTGGGCCCCACTGAGGGCAGGCACTGACAAAGGCTCCCCAGGGACTCCTTGGAGCAGCTCCTTGGAGGCCAGGAGTGCAGGCAGACAAAGGCTCTGGGCAGGCCCCTGCAATGCTGAGCAAAGCCTGCCTTGGTTTTGTGGAGCACAAAGGCCAAGGCCTGAGCCCCAGGCCCTGGCCCAGCAGATCCTGTCCCTCCCGGCTGGCTCAGGGCTGTTTGGGGGGCACTGGGATGGGAGGGGGAGGAACAACAAAGGCCCAAAACTGGGCAAGCCCTACCAGGCTCCTGAGGGAGGGGCGAGGCAGAAACCAAGGGCAGAACCTGCCAGGCAAGTTGCTTGTGGTGGCCTGAGTGGCAGAGGCAGCTGCCAGAGGCAAGGGGAC
>NW_020890706.1:0-1579 GCF_003945725.1 Corapipo altera
TGTCGTGTGTGCTGTGCCACGTGTGCCCCCCGTGTCGTGTGTCCTTCCCATGCCATGTGTCCCCCCGGTGCCACGTGTGCTGTGCCGTGTGTCCTTCCCATGCCGTGTGTGCTGTGCCACGTGTGCCCCCTGTGCCACGTGTGCTGTGCCGTGTGTGCTGTGCCACGTGTGCCCCCTGTGCCACATGTGCTGTACCACGTGTGCCCCCTGTGTCGTGTGTGCTGCTCTGCCACGTGTGCTGTGCCGTGTGTGCCCCCTGTGTCGTGTGTGCTCTGCCACGTGTGCCCCCTGTGCCACGTGTGCTGTGCCGTGTGTGCCCCCTGTGTCATGTGTGCTCTGCCACGTGTGCCCCCTGTGCCACGTGTGCTGTGCCGTGTGTGCCCCCTGTGCCACGTGTGCCCCCTGTCCCACGTGTGCTGTGCCGTGTGTGCCCCCTGTGTCGTGTGTGCTCTGCCACGTGTGTCCCCTGTGCCACGTGTGCCCCCTGTGCCACGTGTGCCCCCTGTGCCACGTGTGCTGTGCCGTGTGTCCTTCCCATGCCGTGTGTCCCCCCCGTGCCACGTGTGCCCCTCTCTGGCACTGACGCCCCCGTGTCTGTCATGCCAGGGTGGCTCCAGTGTGGGATGTGGGGCCTTCCCAGGGGTGCCCCCTGTCCTGGGCAGGGTGTGGGGGCAACTCAGCACCCACAGGTGAGCCCAGCACCCATAGGTGAGCCTGGCACCCACAGGTGAGCCCAGCACCCAAAGGGGAGAGTTCAGCACCCACAGGTGAGCCCAGCACCCAAGGGGAGAGTTCAGCACCCAGTCCTGGTCCTTGGGCATCATCCAGGGATTGGAGGGGCAAGTCCAACACTCAGGACAGAGTGGAGCCCCTTGGCATGAACCGGGCACCCCCAGATGAGCCCAGCACCCACAGGCGACCCCGACACCCCTGGGGGGACCAGGACACCCCTGGGGGACCCCAAAACTCCTGGGGGGACCAGGACACCCCTGGGGGACCCCAGCACCCACAGGGGACCCTGACACCCACAGGGGACCCTGACACCCCTGGGGGCACCAAGACACCCCTGGGGGACCCCAACACCCACAGGGGATGCCAACACCCCTGGGGGACCAGGACACCCCTGGGGCACCCCGACACCCCCAGGACACCCCGACACCCCCAGGGCACCCCGACACCCCCAGGACACCCCAAGCAGCTGATCTGGAGGTGCTGGAGGTGCCCGAGGTGCCCGAGGTGCCCGAGGTGCCCCGGCCCCCGCGCCGTGTGGAAAGGGGTGGGGGCAAACTCCAGCTTGGCAGCACGGCACGGGCTGGGCACGGCACGGCACGGCACGGCACACCGGGGCACCACGTGGCACAGGCCGTGGCACGGCGTGGTGGGGCACGGGGGGGGTCCGTGACACCCCGGGGTGCCCACACTGGCACACCCGTGTCGTGTGTGCTGTGCCACGTGTGCCCCCCGTGTCGTGTGTCCTTCCCATGCCATGTGTCCCCCCGGTGCCACGTGTGCTGTGCCGTGTGTCCTTCCCATGCCGTGTGTGCTGTGCCACGTGTGCCCCCTGTGCCACGTGTGCTGT
>NW_020890707.1:0-977 GCF_003945725.1 Corapipo altera
GGAACATCCCGATGAAGGATTTGGGATCTGGGAAGGTTGGGAATATATGGGAACATCCCGATGAAGGATTTGGGATTCAGAAAGGTCGGGAATGTCCCAAGGAAGGATTTAGGATTCGGGAAGGTCAGGAATATCCGGGAACATCCTGACGAAGGATTTGGGAATCAGGAAGGTCAGGAATGTCCAGGAACATCCCAATGAAGGATTTGGGATTTGGAAAGGTTGGGAATATCCGGGAACATCCCGATGAAGGATTTGGGATCCGGGAAGGTCGGGAATGATTGGGAATGTCCAGAGGAAGGATTTAGGATTCGGGAAGGTCGAGAATGGCCGGGAACATCCTGATGAAGGATTTGGGATTCAGGAGGGTCAGGAATATCCGGGAATGAGCTGAGGAAGGATTTGGGAAGGTCGAGAACATCCGGGAACATCCCAATGAAGTATTTGGGATTTGGGAAGGTCGCAAATGGCTGGGAACGTCCTGAGGAAGGATTTAGGATTCGGGAAGGTCAGGAATGTCCTGAGGAAGGATTTGGGATCCGGGATGTGCCGGGAACACCCTGAGGATTTCGGGAATTCCCCCCTCCCCTCATTCCCAGAGCCCAACGTGCCCCCCCCGGTCTCCGAGACCCTCGGCACCGTCGTCTGCGCCCTGGGATTGGCCTTCGGGATCGTCGGGATCGCCGCCGGCACCGTCCTCTTCATCAAGGCCCGGAAGATGAAGCAGGGCCGGCTCGGAGGGGGGGGGATGCTCTGAGGGGGGATCCCAAAAATCCCCCTGGCCACGCCCACTGGCCACGCCCCCTTTTTTCCCCCCTGCTCCAGGCCCGCATCCCGATGGATCCCGAGCGATCCCGAGGGATCCAGAGGGAATTTCCCGCTCTCCCGCTGCTTCTTTCCCCATGAAATGACCCCAAAGTGACCCTAAAATGACCCCAAATTGACCCCAATAAAGCAAGAGGAGGGGGGGGGGGGGG
>NW_020890707.1:1077-1579 GCF_003945725.1 Corapipo altera
CCCCCCCCTTTGGAATTTGATGGCACAATTCCGGAGCTGGCTCGTCCTTCCTGAGGGATTTTGGGGGGGAACAACGGGATCTGGGGGTCACCAAATGGCCCCAAATCACCCCAAAATGGTCCCAGATCATTAAAAAACGGCCCCAAATCGCCCCAAAATGGCCCCAAATCACCCCAAAATGGCCTCAAAATGGCCCCTAATCACCTCAAAATGGCCTCAAATCACCCCAAAATGGCCTCAAAATGGCCCCTAATCACCTCAAAATGGCCCCGAATTATTAAAAAATGACCCCAAATCACCCCAAAATGAGCCCAAATCACCCCAAAATGGCCCCAAATCACCCCAAAATGGCCCCAAATTATTAAAAAATGACCCCAAATCACCTCAAAATGGCCCCAAATTATTAAAAAATGGGCCCAAACCACCCCAAAATGGGCCCAAATAATCACAAAATGGTCCCAAATTACCCCAAAATGGCCCCAAATCACCCCAAAATGGCCCT
>NW_020890708.1:0-1579 GCF_003945725.1 Corapipo altera
TCATTACAGGTCCTTGTCCAAAATCCCTCTGCAGCTCTCTGGGAGCCCCTCGAGACACTGGAAGGGGCTCTGAGGCCTCTCTGGAACCTTCTCTTCTCCAGGCTGAACAAGCCCAATTGTCCCAGCCTTTCCCCAGAGAAGAGGGGCTCCAGGCCTCAGAGCATCTTTGTGACCTCCTCTGGATCCACTCCAACAGGTCCATTCCTCCTGATCTGGGCCCCCCGAGCTGGAGGCAGCACTGCAGGTGGGGTCTCACCTGAGGGCAGCACAGGGACACATTCCCCTCCTCCCCTGCCCCCAGGATGAGCCCCGCACACGGGGGGTTTCCGGGCTGACTCGTGTCCCATTTGTCACCCACCAGCACCCCCAGAACCCTCTCCCAGTAGGGACTTCCATCCCTTCCTCCCCCAGCCTGCACCGATCCTGGGGGTTACCCTGACCCAGCTGCACCACCTTGGTCTTGTCCAACCTCAGGAGATTCCTGTGTGTGCCGGGAAACGGGGGGAAGGGGAATTCACCCGACTCTTGGAGATTTGTTTGTCTGGTGGTGCCCCAGGGAAATCAAAACTCTGTCAGTCCCATCTAGTCTGTCCCATATTCCACCCAGGAACCCTCCACCAAACAGATCCACCAGGTGGGGGAAATTCCAGGGCCCTTTTTGGGGGACTGACACATCACAGTCAAAGGAAAATTCCCTCAGTGGATATTTCCACCAGTTACTCCGGCATTGACAAAACTGGCAGCACTTTTATAAAGGACTCCCCCCAACAGTCTGCAGAATAACACTCTTTATTAATACAAATTGGCACAGGTTAAACGTTCCTGGTGGTCAGGGACAGGGTCTGGCTGCAAAAACACACTTTGAACAATGTCAAAATTGTTGTTAAAGCAAAGCAAAGCACAACCTCTAAACCAAACCAATCCACAAATACATTAGGAAGCAAAGGGCAGCTCTAGTCCTTCCAAGCAGTGACTAACACGCAAAGCTGACACTTCCCACCCAGCACAGGCGTCCCTGAGGGGGAAATCTCCCTCCAATTCTTTCCCCATTTCCAACTCTCTTTTATGTTCTTTCTTTAGGTTTAGGAGGAGTTTGAGGGTTTCTACTGAGAAGTGCTAAAATTGTTTCTGGGTGCCTGGGGAGCTTTGTGGGGCATCGTGACCTTATCCCAGCTGGGAAGCGGCAGCTGGAGTCTCTTTGCTGTCCAGGAAGCAGCAGCTGGTTTTCCTCTCTAATTCCTATTCTATGTTAACTTTTAGCCTTATCTCTCTCTCCACACTCTGGGAGCATTTCTCTGGCTTGTCCAGGTCCCCCTGGATGCCATCCCGTCCCTCAGGTGTGTCACCTGCCCTGCTCAGCTCAGTGTCACGGGCTCAGGGTGCCCTCCATCCCTTGGCCTCCATCACTAAGGAAGATGCCGGATACTGGGGCCAGGAGTGAGGAACTGGAGGGTGTGGAGTCCACCTGGGGATTCCTTGCTGGGGATAAGGGCACGGACAGTGGGATTGGGAAGGGGGGCAGCAGTCCTCAGCCTCTGGAGGTGTCTCCTGCAGAGAGGGAAGGACAGGAATGTCTTTG
>NW_020890709.1:0-617 GCF_003945725.1 Corapipo altera
ATTCCCAGCAGGAAATCCCGGAGCTGCTCCCGGTTTTCCCGCAGGCGCCGCTCCAGCTCCGGCAGCAGGAGGAGGGGGAGGGAACGCTGGGGAAAAAATTGGGGAATTTTGGGGGGAAAATTGGGGATTTTGGGGGATTTTGGGGGGAAAAATGGGGATTTTTTTGGGAAAAAAGGGGTTGAAGGGGGTCCCAGTTCCCTCCCAGTGCTCCCAGTCCCCTCCCAGTATATCCCAGTTCCATCCCAGTATCTCTCCCAGTTCCTTCCCAGTTCCATCCCAGTTCCCCCCAGTGTTCCCAGTTCACTCCCAATTCCCCCCAGTGCTCCCAGTTCCATCCCAGTTCCCCCCCAGTTCTCCCAGTTCACTCCCAGTTCTCCCAGTTCCCTCCCAGTGTTCCCAGTTCCCTCCCAGTTCTCCCAGTTCCCCCCCAGTGTTCCTAGTTCACTCCCAGTTCCCCCCCAGTTCTCCCAGTTCCCTCCCAGTGCTCCCAGTTCATTCCCAGTTCCCTCCCAGTTCCCCCCCACTGCTCCCAGTTCCCTCCCAGTTCACTCCCAGTTCACTCCCAGTATATCCCAGTTCCCTCCCAGTGCTCCCAGTTCCCTCCCAGTTCCCCCCCC
>NW_020890709.1:717-1579 GCF_003945725.1 Corapipo altera
CCCCCCCAGTATCACTCCCATTTCCTCCCAGTGCTCCCAGTTCACTCCCAGTTTTCCCAGTTCCCCCCCACTGCTCCCAGTTCCCTCCCAGTGCTCCCAGTCCCCTCCCAGTATATCCCAGTTCCCTCCCAGTGCTCCCAGTCCCCTCCCAGTATATCCCAGTCCCCTCCCAGTATATCCCAGTTCCATCCCAGTTGCTCCCAGTTCCCGGGAGTTGGGGGGTCTTGGGGGTTCCTGGGGTGGGTTTGGGGAGTTTTAGGGTCATTTTTGGGGGTCCTGGGGTGATTTTGGGGGGTCCTGGGGTGGTTTTTGGGGTTCCTGGGGTTGTTTGGGAGGTTTTTGGGGTCGTTTTTGGGGTTCCTGGGGTGGTTTTTGGGGCTTTTTTGGTGATTTTTGGGTGTTTTTTGGAGGTTCCTGGGGTGGTTTTTGGGGATTTTGGGGGGTCCTGGGGTGGTTTTTGGGGTTCCTGGGGTTGTTTTGGAGGGTTTTGGGGGGTGTTGGAGTGATTTTTGGGGGACTTGGGGTGGATTTAGGAGGATTTTGGGGGGTCCTGGGGTGGTTTTTGGGGTTCCTGGGGTGGGTTTGGGAGAGTTTTGGGGGTTCCTGGGGGGATTTTTTGGGTTCCTGGGGAGGGTTTTGGGGTTCCTGGGGGGATTTTGGGGGGTCTTGGGGTGATTTTGGGGTTTTTTTGGGGTGTCCTGTGGTGATTTTGGGGGTTCCTGGGGTGGGTTTAAGGAGTTTTGGGGTCATTTTTGGGGGTTCCTGGGGTGATTTTTGGGGTTCCTGGGGTTGTTTGGGAGGGTTTTGGGGTCGTTTTTGGGGTCCCTGGGGTGGTTTTTGGGGCTTTTTTGGTGATTTTTGG
>NW_020890710.1:0-793 GCF_003945725.1 Corapipo altera
GTAAAACTGGGGCAAAAATGGGCAATTTTAGGCCAAATTTTGGGTGATTTTCAGTCAAATTTTGGGCAATTTTGATCTGAATTTGGTGGGAAATTGAGGCAAAAATGGGTGATTTTGAGCAAAATTTTGGGCAAAATTGGGGCAGAAAACGGGCAATTTTCAGTCGAATTTTGGGCAATTTTGAGCTGAATTTGACTTGAAATTGGAGTAAAAATGGGTAATTTTAGACCAAATTTGGGTCGAAATTGGGATGAAAAATGGGCAATTTTGTGCCAAATTTTGGGCGAAATTGAGCCAAATTTGGGGTGAAATTGGGGCAAAAAATGGGGGATTTTAGGTCAAATTTGGGGTGATTTTAGACCAAATTTTGGGCAATTTTTGGTGATTTTAGACCAAATTTTGGGGGGTTTTAACCGGAATTTGGGTGAAACTGGGGCAAAAAATGGGTGATTTTAGACCAAATTTTGGGCGATTTTGAGCCAAATTTTGGTCAAAATTGGGGCAAAAAGTGGGTGATTTTGAGTCAAATTTTGGGCAATTTTTGGTGATTTTAGACCAAATTTTGAATGATTTTAACCCAAATTTGGGTTAATTTTCACCTGAATTTGGGCGATTTTAACCCAAATTTTGAACGATTTTAACACAAATTTTGTGTGATTTTGAGTCAAATTTTGGGCGATTTTTACCTGAATTTTGGCCGATTTTAACCTGAATTTTGTGTGATTTTGAGTCAAATTTTGGGTGATTTTTACCTGAATTTTGGGTGATTTTAACCCAAATTTTGGGCCATTTT
>NW_020890710.1:893-1579 GCF_003945725.1 Corapipo altera
TGGGTGATTTTGAGTCAAATTTTGGGCAATTTTTGGCGATTTCAGACCAAATTTTGGGTGATTTTAACCCAAATTTAGGGTGATTTTTACCTGAATTTTGGGCGATTTTAACGCAAATTTTGGGCCATTTTAACCTGAATTTGGGGCGATTTTAGGTCAAATTTTGGGTGAAATTGGGGCAAAAAATGGGCGATTTTAGACCAAATTTCGAGTGATTTTAACCCGAATTTTGGGCCATTTTTACCCGAATTTTGGGCGATTTTAACCCAAATTTTGTGGTGTTACTCACCCCACGAGCCCCCCGAAGACGTGTGTGACGTAGGCGTAGTCGCCGCCGGTTTTTGGGATGCAGACCCCCAGCTCGGCGTAGCAAAGGGCCCCCACGGCCGTCACGGCCCCCGTCAGCCCCCAAACCAGCAGCGCCGGCCCCACGGCACCCGAGTGGGACAGGACCCCCTTGGGGGCCACGAAGATCCCCGAGCCGATGATGTTCCCTGGGGGAAAAAGGGGAAAAATTGGGGTTTAATATCAAAAAAATGGGATTAAAGGGGGAAAAAATGGAATTTAATGGGATAAAATTGGGGTTTATGGGGAAAAAATTGGGGTTTATGGGGAAAAAATTGGGGTTTATGGGGAAAAAATTGAGATTTATGGGGAAAAAATTGGGGTTTGGGGGGAGAAAATTG
>NW_020890711.1:0-1579 GCF_003945725.1 Corapipo altera
TGGGGACCTGTGGCACACCTCAGGACCCGTTGGCACCCACCTTTACCTGTGCCACCCCTCAACACCCCTTGGGGACCATCAGTGTCCTGTGGCACCCCTCAGCACCCCTTGGGGACCTGTGCCACCCCTCAGCACCCCTTGGGGACCATCAGAGTCCTGTGCCACCCCTCAACACCCCTTGGGGACCTGTGACACCCATCAGCACCCGCTGGGGACTTGTGACATCCTTCAGCACCCCTTGGGGACCTGTGGCACCCCTCAGCACCCCTTGATGACCTGTGGCACCCACCTTTACCTGTGCCACCCCTCAGCACCCCTTGGGGACTTGTGGCACACCTCAGGACCCGTTGGCACCCATCTTTACTTGTGCCACCCCTCAGCACCCCTTGGGGACCATGGGTGACCCGTGCCACCCATCTGTACCCAGTGACACCCACTGCTGGTACCTGGCAGCACCCAGTGCCACCCACTGGTGCCCGCTGGACCCCAATGGTGCCCGTCAGTGCCCAGTAGTGCCCAGCAGTTCCCAGTAGAGCCCAGCAGTGCCCTGTGACCCTCACTGGTGCCCAGTAGAGCCCAGTGGTGCCCAGTGACACTCACTCATGTCTATTAGTGCCCAGCAGTGCCCAGCGGTGCCCAGTGACCCTCACTGCTGCCCATTGATTCCCAGTAGAGCCCAGCAGTGCCCAGTGACCCTCACTGGTGCCCAGCAGCACCCAGTGGTGCCCAGCGGTGCTCAGTGACCCTCACTGGTGCCCAGTAGAGCCCAGTGGTGCCCAGTGACCCTCACTGGTGCCCAGTAGAACCCAGTGGTGCCCAGTGACCCTCACTCATGTCTATTAGTACCCAGCAGTGCCCAGTGGTGCCCAGTGACACCCCGGGGTGCCCGCTGGCCCCGTGTACCCCCTGTGTCTCCCCCATGTCCCCCCCTGTGCCCCTCGTGCCCACCTGCAGTCGCTGCAGGCCCGCTGGCACTCCTTGCGCTGGTAGCGGGCGATCAGTGCCCAGATGAGCAGCCCCAGGAGGCTGAGGAGGAGGAGGGAGCCCAGGACGGAGCCCACGATGATGCCAGCCTGGCGTCCGCCTGCCACGCCACCACAGCCTGTTACCGCCGGCCTCGCCGGCTGCCCACGGCCACCCGGGCACCCCAGGGCACCCCCGGAGCACCAGGGACACCCCCGGGGCACCAGGGGCACCCCAGTGCCACCCTGAGACATCCCTGGGGCACCAGGGGCACCCCCGGGGCACCAGGGACACCCCAGGGACACCCTGAGACTCCCCAGTGCCACCTTGAGACACTCCTGAGGCACCAGGGACACCCCGAGACACCCCTGGGACACTCCTGGTGTCACCCCAGCACCAGAGACACCCCAGTGCCATCCTGTGCCAGCCCTGGTGTCCCCTCCGTGTGCCCCCCTCCCCATGGCACTCATGGCACACCCTCCGTGTCCCTTGTCCCCTCTGGTGGCACTCACGGGGCTGAGGGTGAGCTGGCACACCGAGTAACCCCCATACCCCTTGTCCCCATGTCCCTTGTCCCCTCTGGTGGCACTCACGGGGCTGAGGGTGACCTGGCACA
>NW_020890712.1:0-1578 GCF_003945725.1 Corapipo altera
GAGACAGCTGTTGGTGAGGGCTCGACTTGCCAACTCGCCAGAGCTCTGGGTTGGAAAAGGCCTTCTTCCGTCAAGTCCATGCCTGTGCCCGTGTAAAACTGCTGGTTTGGGTTGGAAGGACCCATGTCCCGGACTGCCCCCAGATCATTGTCCGTGGATGCGCCTTCTTGAGAGCCCCGGGGCTCTGCCCATGGCCCGCACGGGAGGGACCCAGAGCTAGTTGCTCCCCCAGTACTCCAGCTTTCAGCTGTGTTTTCTTCCTCTTGGCAGCGCTCTAAGAGGCTGGAGATGTCCCAGAGACTCCCATCCTCGGACCAGGCCGTCTCCTTTGTCTGGGCCACTGGCAGGAACGCCCCCACCGCTGCCACTGCCCACTGCTCACTGAGAGCTGCCAGCTGGCTTGGGGAGGGGCTGGCAGGGCAGGGGGAACTTTGCAGAGCAGCTGCCTGGCTCTCTGCCCCTGCTGCTGTGCTGTGCTGGTCACTGTCTGTCTCTTCTGCTGCCTCTCTGCATATGGTGCAGGGGCATTTGGGCCCCTCCTGGCCCCCAGTCTGAGGTTCCAGCAAGATTGGGATGAGGACGGGCTTGACCCAAATGGTGTAGATCTTGATGTCTTCCCAGTTGTCCTGTGACAGCTCATTGTCGTTGCTGTCTTCCTCCTGGGACAGCGGTTGGTGTGTGTGTTCTTGCCCTTGGGACTCCCTGGAGATGTCCCAGAGCTCTGAGGACCAGACGCCCCCACACTGCCCACTGAGAGTTTCCAGCTCACACGGCGAGGGGCTGAGGGCACAGCGGTCTGGGGTCGGGGCCTGTGGCCTGATGTAAGGGCTGCTGCTGCGGCGAACTGGGGCACGGGCTCTCGGTGTGGGCCCTTGAAGGTCCCGGGACTCTGCCAATACCTCACGTGGGATGGGCACAGGGAAGCCCTTTTCTCTGCTGCTCCAGCTTTGGTCTCCACTGCGTTCCCCAGCTCTTGGGGGCAGCTCTTGGGGGCTGTACACATTCAAGTCTTGCCCCAGCTTGGAAAAGGCCCCCTCCTCAACCTCTGGCAGTGGAAGCACTGCCTTTGCTGCTGCCCTTGCCCACAGCTCGCTGAGGCCATTGGCTTCCAGCTGGATTGGCGAGAGGTTGGGGGAGCAGAAGGGGCTGTGCAGGGCAGCTGCCTGGCTCCCTGGCCCTGCTGCTGTCGCCTGCTCGCCCAAGACAGAAGAAGTTGCTGTCTTTGCCGCCTCTTGTGCCTCGGCAGTGACAGGTGTGCAGTGCTCCTCTTCCTCAGGAGCTCTGGTGAGGGCGGTAGCTGCTGGCTGGCTGTCCATGGGACCCGCCGGGTCAGTGTCTGCCTCTTCTACCACCTCTCTGCCCACACTGCTGGGGAAACCGGGCCCCTCCTGGCAACCAGTGCGGGGGTCCAGCAAGACCTCCGGGTAAAAGGGCTTGACCCAGATGGTGTGGACTTGGCTGCTCTTCTTCTTCTTTGTCTTCTCCTGAAACAGCTCTTGACCGTTGCTGTCTCCTCCATGGGACAGCGGTTGCTCTGTCCTTTCCTCCCCTTGGGACTGCTCTGATTGGCTGGAGATG
>NW_020890713.1:0-1578 GCF_003945725.1 Corapipo altera
CTGAGAAAGTGACACTGCTGCTGTCTATAAGACAGTTTTAATGTCTGATATTCTCAGGTTCAATCCCCTCTAATCTAACAGAGTTCATGTTTCAGTGTCTCCTCCTGTGCTCAGAGGTTGATTTCTCTGTCGCAGTCAGCACCCAGACAACCCAGAGTATAACACTGAAAGAACTGGTTCATTCTCTTTAAGGTACCTCCTGTCTGTCTGTGCCTCTTGCAAATACCTTCTGGGAAATTTCCTGCTTTGATCTGGAGCTGTGACCAGCCCTCCTCCCTGCAGCCCACTTTGGAGATCAGAAGGACTCTGCCCTGCTCTGCCCTCCCAGGAGTTGTTCCTCCCCCACAGCCCTTCTCCCCCAGCCCTGTGGCAGCTCCTTGGCCGGGCTGAGAGCTGAGCCTGGCAGGCAGCAGAGTCCCTGCCCCAGCACACAGAGCCCTGGGGGCAGGACCCTGCTCTGCACCACAGCCCTGGGCACCCCTGGCTGCACCCCCACCTTCCCACCCCACAGCCAGCCCTGGCACAGGGAACCTTCTGGCCCTGGGCCTCTGAGGGGGCAGCAGCAAGTCCTGCTCTGCTGCAGCTTCTCCTGCTGCACCCCAGCAAATCCAGCAGAGCCATCCTGACAGCTCCTGCCACTGCTGCCATTTGGCAGCTGGCAGAGGCACTTGCAGGGACTCACCTGCACTGCTCTACAGACAGAGCCTGACCGTGGCAAAGGGCTGGCAAGGTTCCTGCCCTGAGCAGCTCTCCCCTGTCCTCCCAGCCCAGGATCCCTTGAACCTCCTGCTCCCTTCTCCTCTCTGCCCTTGTTGCCTGCAGCTCCTGCCCTGCTCTGCCATATGGCCACTTCCCCTGCACTGCAGCAACTGGGAGAGTTGTGCTGAAAGATCCTAGAAGCTGTGGGATGTGGCACCTTTAGGAGATGCCTCCAGAAAGGCAAGTTGAACTTTCCTACAGCCAGAGAATTCTTCCTTCAAATCCTGGGAAGGTTTCTCCTGTGATGAGAGCTCAGTCACCTCCCAGCCCAAGCTGCCTCTCATCTCTCTGCCTTCTCTCCTGTGCCCTGGGTGCTGCAGGCAGTGCCCTCAGCCCTGCTGGGCTGTGCAGAGGAGCTGCTCACCAGCAGAGCTGTCTCTTTGAAGCTCTTCTTGCTTGCCAGGAGCTCCCTGTGTGCCAGGAGCCCGGCCCAGCTCAGCAGCACAGCAACAACCCCAGGCATTTCATGACCCTCAGGGGACTTTTAGGTTGTTTACATGAGAGTCAGTCCCTGAGAGTAAGTTTAAACAACTTCTCAAGAAGTCAGAGATTGAAACACTAAAGTTTCTTGTAGTGTTAATGAGTCTCACTGAGAGACACAACTGAGAATGTGTCCCCAGATTCCAGTTAGAGCAGAAAACTGCAGACAGTGATGACAAGGACGGACAAGAAAGGGAAAGGTGGCTCTGATGCTGAATAAACCTTGACTTGTTTCCTTAATCCAGAGGACCAAGCCCTGAGCCCCAGCCCCTGGGAAGGCAGATCCTGCCCCTGCCTCATTCCTCAGGGCTCTTCCTGGGGCACTGGGATGTGGGATGT
>NW_020890714.1:0-1578 GCF_003945725.1 Corapipo altera
TTTGCAGCAGCGCTCTGCCATCAGCATTCCCCTCTCAGCAGTCTGCCCAGCACAGCCTGCAGTGATGAGCAGGGGGGCTACAAAGATGACTTTCATCCTCCTTTGCCCTCCCACTCTCAAGGCCATTGTGGTCATTTTAGATGGGCCCAGGAATTCTTTCTGGTAGCTCCAGCTGCTCAGGGATCAAGGGATAGGCATCGCCACTATTGCTCCTTGTGTTCGTGGTGGCCTGGCTGGAGAATCTGCTCATCCCAAACCATATCTCTCATTGATCCCTGAAGGGCCATCTTTAGGTCAGCGTTGCACTCACCCTGCTGAACCTGACCTAAAATTTTTTAGATATAAATATAAAAATTTTTCTTTAGGATATATATATTTAAATCTAATAGGACATAGACCTACTTACTATAGCACAAAGATATATAACTTATTGAATATATCTTTATTTTTATATAGAAACATAGCACAAATAAATCTGGCCCCACTTTTTTTAATAGATATATTTTAGGTAATATTACATATGTCTCTTGATATTTTTTATAGCACATAGATAATTAGCTTGATATAATAATATTTTTATATATTAATATAGCATTAATAAATCTCTCTTAGTCTTTCTGCTTGTCCCCTTAAGGGACACCTTTAGGTCAGCATTGCACAATGTCTGTCATCCCCAGACACAGTTGAAGCTGACCTTAATCTTTTAATATATAACTACATAATTTTTAATTTAATGCATACTTATTTTTTATAGGTAGTTCACTTGATATAATATTAGTATTACATAAATATAGCCCCAATAGATCTCCCACTCTTTGTTTCAACACATATTAACACTCGCTAGTCACTGCATTTAGGACTGACAATCCAGAAACTGCTTTCCCCATGCTTCAATAAAGACTGCTAGTCTAGAATCTGGATGGTGCAAGTTTGTATGGAACACAACCAGGCCTAGTGTCTTGGTAAATCACACGAGTTGTGAGTCTGTGCTCGTGAACAGTCACATTGACCTCAAGCAAACTGAGAGTGCTGAATGGCTTCTCATCCCAAATTAGGCCTCCTGCCACCTGGCCCCTCTGCTCATTGAAACACAGAATGCCTTGGGCTGGAAGGGACCTTAAAATTCATCTGGTTCCAACCCCCCTGCCATGGGAAGGGACACCTTTTGGCAGAGCAGGATTCTCCAGGCCCCCGCCCACCAGGCCTTTAACACTCCAAGACCTGTTCTCTGTTCTTCCCATTCCCTCTCATAGATTGGGCATTTTGCACCAGGCGCCTTAAGAGAGCAGAGCGATCCTTTTGAAGGGGAGCTCTGTTGAGGGTAGAAATGCAGCCACCACTGGCCTCTCGCTGGAGCCAGAGATTTAGGGATCCCACTCTGCTCCTGCAGAGGCACAACAAGTGAAGGACTGGAGAGCTGCTTGCCCTCTGCAGAACGTCCATCTTCCCTTGTCTCTAGTTGCTTCCTCATCTTCTTAAAGCAACCTGAGCAGGGGGAGAGAGAAAAAACCCTTTCCAGATGCTTGGCTTGCCCAAATCACCCCCACTGTGGAATAAAGGATGGCAGTTGCCCTCAAA
>NW_020890715.1:0-1576 GCF_003945725.1 Corapipo altera
CAGCGGCGCCCGCAGCCTCCTCCCGGCACTGCACGCACCGAGCGCCAACGAGACATGCCCGCCCTGCCTCGCCCACGGGAAGCTCAAAAAGACATTTGTCACGAAAATATTGGGGCCGTACAGCGGAAACCTGGCTTTATGTTCTTTCTGCCGCACGGGAAAATACTGATGGGATTGTGATAATCTATAGATACACACTTCTCTTAATATGGCCTGCAGAGTATTCTGAATCTACTATTCCATGATAGGAAAGCACAGCATCTTTCCTGCAACTGCACAGCTTTTTGTGTCAGTCGTTCTCTAGTTGAGGCTCACTGAGCCTCATCTCTAGAACACCTCCAGCCACACTAGATTCCCAGGCCCTGAGCAATTGCACATAGCAGTGATGAAGATTCCTCCCCAAAAGCAGCCATTCTTGGGACTGCCCTTCCCTCTCTGCTTTTTTACTTTTCACTTGCACATCCGAGGCTGCTCTGAATCAGCCTGCATTGCTCTCCTCCAAACAGTACCTCCGAATTTTTCATCACACCCCAAACATAAGGCCTTGCTTTTGCATACAGGTTAGTGCTCCATTCTTGATCACAGGCTTAAAGAGAGACGCTATCCAGCAAGGAAGGTATACAGTTGGTGACAAAAAAGATGAAAATGAAACACAGGCTAGAACCAAAGAAAACAAGCAACCAACGAACCAAAAATAAAACATGCGAATTAGTTTCTTAGATCACATTCAACCTCTCTGTAGAAAAGCCAGCTGAGGAACGGTAAATAGGAAGCAATCAAACATTGAATGAGAAATAATCGCAGAAAGAGAACAAAGAAATAAAGCTCTGATAAAATAAAAAGATCTCACTATAGATTCCCCCTTCTGTAGCTCACTTACACCAAAAAATGGGACGGCACAGGGTGGAAAGTAGGCATTTTCCTTAGGGAAGAACAGCTGTCCCTTCCTCTAGCAACTTTCCTTAAAACTCCAAAATAACAAACAGGTCGCAGTGCATCTACACGGTAAAGAAGGATCAGGAAGGCAAAATCTCATTATTGAGCGTCAATCGCATTGCCAACTCCACCACGCGGAATTAGCAGATCTCTTTCTAAGTATCCACTTTCACCGCTATTAACCCACAATATTTCACACAACGCAGGGTTTGCAGAAAAACCTGAGCAGTTGAACAAAGAGGTGCTGTCGCTACGTTACTGCTCTGAGAGGAAAATTAATAAAAGCAGAACGTAGAAGCAGACCTTAACAAGTCATCTACGGTTTTATACAGCATGAGTTGAACGACAAAAACCTCCCAACTGAGCCGACATCTGTGACAGCTCATGAGGCACAAGTGCCGGTTGGCAACGTCTGCTGCCTAAAACGAACAGAGTTATTACCCGCGTCTGTGGAAACAGCGACCGGCACTAACTGCACCAAAAGAGACACAAACCCCGAGAGCCCACTGCCACCTGCATACCCTTAGGAAAACCTCAGAAGGAGGGAGTGAAGGGGCTTACAGACCTGCGGTACATCGAGGTCGGCGGGCGGCTCTTCCACGACGGCGCTGCTGCTCGGACTCGGCTTCTCGCAGGGCTC
>NW_020890716.1:0-1575 GCF_003945725.1 Corapipo altera
TGATTGGGTTTTAGCATGGGGAAGCATTTCAAAGGTACACAGACTATTTTCAGTATCTAAGCATAAATCTCCATTTCCTACTACAGCATTTTCACAGATATATCCTAATTGTCCTTTAGGAATACATGCCTCAGGACTGACTGACTGACTGTCACTTTTTTCTTGGTTTGATCGTAACTTGCCCAAACATTATGGTCTATGGGTCTGACAATTACATTTTGGTGTATGGCTCTTAATGTCAAAATAGGAAAGATGGTCTTTTCTTTAGCTGCACTGATAGTGAGTACATAAGCTTCAATTTGTTCATATTGAGGATTATAAGTGAAGTTCACTAACTGCCACCACGCTTGGTAATTTTTCTCAAATTGTGTAGTGGAACTGTTTCTAGCTATAATTTTCTTACCTCCTGTGGTAATATTCCTGAAGTTCCTTCTCTTAACATTCCTGCAGCTACAGATTGTACCCACTGTTGAGTTTGAAGACATTGTCTTTTATGGATGACACCAGCATAGTCAATGATTTTGGTGAAATCCTTTGCAGTGTGGTTAGCTACTAATGTTAACAATTTAACTGCCAATGATTGTGTTTCTGCTAAAGTGAGCAAAGATGATCTTAAAGGGACTTCAAGTTTTCCTAGATCAGATGTGACAGCACTTAGTTTATTCACTAATACTTCTTGATCTATGGTGTTTAATACACCTAATCCTGTGCCAAACCATCCAGTTACATCCCTTTGAATTCTGGTACAAGGGGATCTGACCTCTATCCATGCATGCCAGCCTTTAAGGATTTGTTGAATATATGTTTACTTGGAGGTTTATTCGAACTCTCTTCAGTGAATATGTGGGATCTAACAACAGCTTCTGTTCATTTGAGTGTCGAATTACGTAAGGTCCAGCAAAAGTTAAATTATGGACACTCTCACAGGTTAAAGAAGGAGATGTAGAACTGGTGGTGGTAAATCTCTTGGTTATATTTCCTTCCCTGAATGTCCACTGACACATCACAGAAACTGATTTATCTAGAGTGAAGGTGTGCCAACATTGATCAGCCACTAATTACATTTAACAGTAACATCAGTTTTGGGTGACCATCTAATCTGTGCCGATTAAAACACTTGTATTGTATGGGGTACCAGGATTTTACTAATTATTCAGTACCTTCGTTCCTTGGAGGATTATGACAGATGGATTGTATTGGTTCAGTTCAGATGAATTCAGAATATCTGTATTTATAGCAAATCGTAGACTAGAACTCCCATTATAGGCTTGAGACCATAATGATTTTTGGGTAAGAGTTTGATTTAACACCAATGTACTTATCAGTCCAAAGATCAGCATTGAGAAGGTTTGAGTGCAGATGATTTTTCTCCTGAGGTCCATGCTTCCTCCGGAACCCTCTTGACTTGAGAGTAGTGGATCCACGTGGGTTTCTCTTTCACCCGGATCGCTGTGAAGGTGGTCATCAACACCTGGTAGGGTCCATCCCACTTCTCTCGTGGTGGATCTCCTGAAAGGTTCTTAACATGTACCCGATCACCAGGGTTGAATGGATGTAACTTACAATCAGGCTGCT
>NW_020890717.1:0-1575 GCF_003945725.1 Corapipo altera
TCCTGCAAGTGCCTCTGCCAGCTGCCAAATGGCAGCAGTGGCAGGAGCTGTCAGGATGGCTCTGCTGGATTTGCTGGGGTGCAGCAGGAGAAGCTGCTGCAGAGCAGGACTTACTGCTGCCCCCTCAGAGGCCCAGGGCCAGAAGGTTCCCTGTGGCAGGGCTGGCTGTGGGGTGGGAAGGTGGGGGTGCAGCCAGGGGTACCTGGGCTGTGGTGCAGAGCAGGGTCCTGCCCCCAGGGCTCTGTGTGCTGGGGCAGGGACTCTGCTGCCTGCCAGGCTCAGCTCTCAGCCCGGCCAAGGAGCTGCCATGGGGCTGGGGGAGAAGGGCTGTGGGGAAGGAACAACTCCTGGGAGGGCAGAGCAGGGCAGAGTCCTTCTGATCTCCAAAGTGTGCTGCAGGGATGAGGGCTGGTCACAGCTCCAGATCAAAGCAGGAAATTTCCCAGAAGGTATTTGTGAGAGGCACAGACAGACAGGAGGCACCTTAAAGAGAATGAACCAGTTCCTTCAGTGTTATACTCTGGGTTGTCTGGGTGCTGACTGTGACAGAGAAATGAATCTCTGAGCACAGGAGGAGACACTGAAACTTGAACCCTGTTAGGTTAGAGGGGATTGAACATGAGAGCATCAGACATCAAAACTGTCTTATAGATGCATCAGTGTCACTTTTCCAGCCTCCTCAGGGTTGCTCTGACATTGCCATCAGAGCCTGCACAGCCAGAGATGCCCCTGGGCAGTGCCCTGTGCTGCTGGGAGGGCTCTGCAGGACAGAGTTGAGTTCCCAGGGCTGGGATGGGCTCTGGCAGCACTGCCAGGGCCCAGCCCTGGGTCCAGGCAAGCAGCTGCTGGCAGGGACAGCTCCAGGCAGCAGAGCCCTGGGCAGGGAGTGGGGGGTAAGTGCCCCCAAGGCCTGGGGGAGGGGGTGTTCAGGCAGCTCTGGGGGCCCTTCTCTGCAGCTCTGCTGGGCACTGTGTGCTGGGCCATAGAAATGAGGATTCCTGCAGTGGAAAAGAACCTTCCCCAGATGTGATGGTAAAAATAGAAAAAACAGGTACATTTCTTCTAAGCTCAGACTAAGCTTCTTCTCTGTAGCCCCAGCTCTTCTGAGTCATGAGTGTAGAGATGGAACTTTGGTATTCAAGGTCTGTTACATCTGACATTCCTTGTGTGTGTGACAGCTCTACCAAAAAATTCCATGTCCAGCTGCAGCAGAGCAAAACTGACTCCTTGGCAGTGCATTTGGTGAAATTTGACACATTGATTTCTTTTAGAAATGGAGTGGCTTTTTCACAGAGGGCTGTCTTAACTGTTCCCTGTCCTTTCCTTTTCTGAAACAGATCCTGTGCTAAGGAAAAGCAAATGTCCAACAGCAGCTCCATGTCCGAGTTCCTCCTCCTGGCATTTGCAGACAGGAGGGAGCTGCAGCTCCTGCACTTCTGCCTCTTCCTGGCCATCTCCCTGGCTGCCCTCCTGGCCAATTGCCTCATCCTCAGTGCCGTAGCCTGTGACCACCACCTGCACACCCCCATGGGCTTCTTCCTGCTCAACCTCTCCCTCACAGACCTGGGCTGCATC
>NW_020890718.1:0-1575 GCF_003945725.1 Corapipo altera
AACAAGTCACTCCCCTTTTGTTTCAACCTCTCCCTACTCCTCTCCAACACTGAAGGGGCATATTATACTAGGTCCTCTCCATATAATGAAGAGATAAAAGTACAAAAATAACAATTAAAAACCAAAATAGCAGGGCTCTCTTCTGGGTGTATTTTTCTTTCCTCACTCCCCCTTAGAAATCCTCAGCTCACAGGAATTCCATTCTACAATGCAGTTAACATGTTGAGATGGTTTTCCCTTTACCCTCTGTCCTTTAGCAGGGAGGGGACAAGAAACGCAGACCCACTGGGGTGTCTGTGCCCCAGCTTACTCCTTCCCTTCCCAGCACCAGCTCCTTCAGGGAGAGCTGTTCTCCACAGGCCCCTGTGCTCAGAGACACCTGCAGTGCTCATGGAGCTGGGTCTCATTAGGGATCTTCAACAGGAAGACAAGGCTGGGATCACATGTGCCCCAACACGGCCCCAGGAGTGGGGAGTGGGACAAGGGGAGTGGGGAAAGGGAGAGAGACGCTGACAGGACTGCAAGGGGGGAACCTTAACAAGGATCAGGGGATCAGAGAACTCACAGCACACACTCTCTGCAGAGATGAGGCAGACAAGTGTGGCCATGACCACCTGCAGAGAACACTTCAGCAGGGAGCTGTTTCAGGGTCAGGCAGCACAAAAGCTGTGCCCCATGTCAGGGCCGTCCTTCTCCATCCCCTTTGAGGAGCTGTGCAGGATGAGCTCTCAGGGTGCTTTGCCTGCAGAGCAGCTTTGGTGTTGAGAGAGATGGAAGTCTGCTTGGGAATGGCCCTGCTCACCTTGTTCCTTGTTCAGGTCTTCTCTGAGGTGCTGAAAAAGCCAATTTGTGTATTCCTGCCCTTTCTGGAGATCTTCACGCAGAGCTTTCACTTCTTGGATGAGCTTCTGGAAGTCCTCCTTCATCCATGATTCCTGGGGCTTTGAGGCCTCTAGTCCCCATCCTTTTTCTGTGAAAAAAGACTGATGTCAGTGGGAGACTGACACTACCCCCTTGAAGGGGAGACCACCCATCTGCCCTGAGAATGCTCAAGTCTTCTGTTTTCAGGTCTCTTCTTCAGGGTCTCTCCTTAGGCCTTCCTGCAGGTTGTCTTTTCAACTTCTCTCTCCCTTGAGAAATACTCACTTCAAAGGAATTAAACCTTGCACTCAAGGTGCAACCTGGAAATCGGCTTTTTTGCCTTATTTCTTCATGCAGGGAAGAAACAAGAAACTCAGACTCAGGTCCCTCATGTCCAGCCTGTTTACTAATTTGTGTGCTCCACACTTCCTTTTCTTTAGAGAATCCTTTCTAATTCAGCAGCCTTGGAAAAGAACTCATCCCTGAAAAACAGGACTGGGGAATTTCCAAGCTGATGCACTCTGGGCACCATTAGTGATCTCTTCCCCAGCTTTCAAATCCTTTCCCACAAGGAATTTGCTCCGGGAAGGAACCTTGGTCTCTCTCCTGGAGCTCCAGTCTTCCTTGGGACATGGAGACTTTTTTTTCTTCCAACTTTTGTTTCTGGAAAGGAGTCTCAGCACCACTGTGAGCCCTCAGAACCATGGGCTTGGA
>NW_020890719.1:0-1575 GCF_003945725.1 Corapipo altera
GATCTTGGGGGAGATGAGCAGTGTCCATGAGGGGGGATCATGAGGGAAATGAGGGGACATCATGGAGGAAGATGAGGGTTGTCCATGGGGCGTGAGGGGCAACCGTGATGGGAGAGCGTGAGGGACAGGAGGAGTGCCTGTGAGGGGACATCATGTGGGAGAATGAGGGGTGTCCATGAGGAATGAGGGCTCAGTGACCATCAGAGGAGATGAGGGGTGGCCGTGGGGTGTGAGGGGCAGCCGTGAGGGGAGATCATGGCAGGGAGAGGAGGGCTGTCCATGAGGGGAGATCATAGGGGAGATCAGAGGTGTCCATGAGAGGGGATCATGAGGGAGATGAGCGGTGTCCATGAGGGGGGATCATGGGGAAGAGGAGGGGTGATTATGGGGGGAGATGAGCAGTGGCCATGAGGGATGAGGGGTCAGTGACCACCAGGGCAGATGAAGGGTGGCCATGGGATGTGAGGGGCAGCCATGAGAGGAGATCATGGGGGTAGATGAGGGGTGTCCATGAGGGGAGATTATGAGGGAGATGAGAGGTGTCCATGGGATGTGAAGGACAGCTGTGAGGGGAGATCGTGGGGGAGATGAGGAGTGGCCATGAGGGATGAAGGGCTGACCTGCGGGGAGATAGTGATGAGGAGCGACCATGGGATGTGAGGGGAGAGTATGGGAGGAAGATGAGGGGCGGCCATGGGATGTGAGGAACAGCCCTGAGGGGAGATCATGAGGGGCAGCCCTGAGGGGAGATCATGAGGGGCAGCCATGAGGGGAAAGAGATCATGGAGTGAGATGAGGGGTGGCCATGGGGGGAGATTATGGGGGGAGATGAGCAGTGGCCATGAGGGCGGCCATGGGATGTGAGGGGCAACCATGAGAGGAGATCGTGGGGGGAGATGAGGAGTGTCCATGAGGGGAGATATGGAGGGAGAATGAGGGGTGTCCATAAGGGAAGATATGGGGGGAGATGAGGGGTGTCCATGAGGGAAGATATGGGGGGAGATGAGGGGTGTCCATGAGGGGAGATGAGGAGTGTCCATGAGGGGAGATCATGGGGGAGATGAGGGGTGTCCATGAGGGGAGATATGAGGGGTGTCCATGAGGGGAGATATGAGGGAAGATATGAGGGGTGTCCATCAGGGGAGATATGAGGGGAGATGAGGGGTGTCCATGAGGAGAGATATGAGGGGAGATGAGGGGTGTCCATGAGGGGAGATATGAGGGGAGATGAGGGGTGTCCATGAGGGAAGACATAGGGGGAGATGAGGGGTGTCCATGAGGGGAGATATGGAGGGAAATGAGGGGTGTCCATAAGGGGAGATCATGGGGGAGATGAGGGCTGTCCATGAGGGAAGATATGGGGGGAGATGAGGGGTGTCCATGAGGGAAGATGAGGAGTGTCCATGAGGGGAGATCATGGGGGAGATGAGGGGTGTCCATGAGGGAAGATATGGGGGGAGATGAGGGGTGTCCATGAGGGGAGATATAGGGTGTCCATCAGGGGAGATATGAGGGGTGTCCATCAGGGGAGATATGAGGGGAGATGAGGGGTGTCCATGAGGGGAGATATGAGGG
>NW_020890720.1:0-1575 GCF_003945725.1 Corapipo altera
GGCTGCAAACAGGGCAGGGCAAACCTTGGCCCTGCAGACCCCCCAACTGAGGCCAAAGAGAGACCAGCCAGGCCACCACACCCAACCCAGCTTATTGCACCTCCGGACACAAGAGTGGGGACCAAAGCTGTGCTTCTCCTTCCTCCTCTGCACCCAGGAGCCACAGCCCGGGGCATGATCCTGCCCCCAGCAGCACAGACTGCCCGGTCCCTGAGCCCCTGGGCCAGGAGCTCCTCGGGGCGCAGCCCCTGGGCCCTGCAGCACCACAACCTCCTGGAGGGCTGCCAATGCCTGGGCTCAAACTGCCCAGCACCAGGGAAACCAGGAGCCAGAGAGCAGAGCTGGGGGCCTGCAGAACATCAGCATTTCCTGCACTGCACAGCCAGCACAGTTTTCCAGAGCTCACTTAAAACAGCCCATCCAGAACTTTCAGGGTGTTCCCCAGGGCCCAGTAAGTCCCAGCCGGCTCCCAGTCAGTCCCAGCCTGCTCCCAGTAACTACTGGTCTCTCCCAGTATATCCCAGTTGCCCCCAGCTGCCCCTACCCCGAACTGCCGTCAGACGCCGCCCCCCAAGATGCTGACGGGGGTCGGGGGCTCCGTGCTGGGGTTCGTCTGCCTGGGCCTGCATGGAATGAAGGGGCCAAGGTGACACTGCAGGGCCTCCTGGAACCAAAGGAACCTGGAAACATTTTGGAAAGTTGTGGAATCAAGGGACCATTGTGACACTGCAGGGCCTCCTGGAATTACAGGAACACTGAGACACTTTGGCAGGACATTCCCCCCTGGAATGGGACCAAGACAATGCCCTATTTACAAAGGTATCAGTGCTGAGCTGAGAGGGACCCAGGCCAGGCCAGGAGTTGTTGGAACCAGTCTGGGTTCAACCCTGAATTAACATCCTGATGGTGAGGCAACCCCTGGAGTCCAAGGACTGTCAGTCCATCACTTCATACTAGAAAGTTCCAGGTTTTCTGGGCTTGGATAAACAAGCTCACAGAGCTACGAGTGGGCAAAACCATCTGGCTCCCTTCTCCTCCTGGGTTCCACCCAGAGCCTGGCCAGGGATTAAGGGGAAAACCCAGGCAGTCAACCTGCCCCATCTGCTGCCAAACAAGGCCAGACATCCACTGCCAGGGCCTTGACCACTCTCTAAAGACAGAAAGATAAAGATCACATTTTGCTCACAATCAGACATAAGATTTGATTAATGAACACATACAAAGATCATTCACTAATGAGCTGAGACTCACAGATCTCACTAATAAGCACATTTATTTGGTTCATGGGCAGATACACAGGTAGTCTTTCCACACCACATCTTTGACCAACAAACATACACAGTTTGAGCTAAGGAGCAAATCCAGGGATAAACAGACTGTTAGGTTGGAAGGTTCATCTAGAGCTCAGCTTTGGCTCAGGGCCTGTTGTTCAGCCTCAGCACTTCAGTGACAGCCACACAGGGCTTTATATTACACACACAGTTTCCATGTTCATTACATATTCTCCCTTAATTAAGACACAGACATTACTTTGCTTTACACAGTCACACCCCCTATTGCAAGTCCTTAGTTGTC
>NW_020890721.1:0-1575 GCF_003945725.1 Corapipo altera
CTTCAGAGAGCCATGCATACGTTCTACAGTAGCTTGCCCCGTAGGAGAGTGAGGGATGCCAGTAACATGAGACACTCCCCAGTCATTCAAAAAGGTTTGAAATTTCTGAGAGCTATAGGCAGGGCCATTGTCAGTCTTCAGCTGCAATGGGACACCAAGGGTAACAAAAGCTTGTTGAAAATGACAAATCACATCAAGAGCACCCTCGCCTGCATGAGCAGTAGCACAAACAGCATGAGAATATGTATCAATAGAAACATGCAGAAATTTGAGAGGTCCAAATTCTGGGACATGAGTAACATCACTTTGCCATACCTGTAAAGCTTGCAATCCTCTAGGATTGGTTCCATAATAGACAGGGACATTCTGACCCTGGCAATTGGGACAGGCAGCCACAATAGAACGAGCAAGGGATTGTGTAAAGCCAAACTGTCGTTTAAGAGCAGTACTGCCTTGGTGAAAACATTGATGTGAGAGGAGAACCTGTTGTCGCTTGTCTGGAACAGGCCTGATCTGTGCAGGTGCTACAAGAGAGTCTGCTCGAGCATTACCCTCAGTAAAAAATGCAGGCAGTGAAGTGTGACTGGGAATATGAAAAACAAATTAAGGAGCAGTACGAGACTGTAGAGTTCTCCACAATGTTAACAAAACCTGAAAGAGAAGACGATCATCACAGTCAGAAAGAACTACTTGATCTAAACGCTGTACAAGTCCCGCCACATAAGCTGAATCTGTAACAAGATTAAAAGGCTGAGGAAAAAGTTGAAATGCCAAAGTAAAAGCAAGAGTTCCACAACTTGTGGAGACCCAGATTGTTGAACAAGTTCATGTTGCCATCCTGTGGATGTATACCAGACCACAGCAGCTTTTCCTGTTTTCTCCTAACCGTCTGTAAAAAGAGTGAGTCCTTCCACTGGTTCCATAGATGACAGCAACTTTTGTCCAACAGGTACATGAAGGTAAATGATAAGCAATTTGTCCCTGAAAATCTGCCATAGCAGCTTGCATTTCATATTTGTGATTCAAACACCACTCAAAATACCAGGATTGTACAGGTAAAACAATACAACTAGGATCTCTGCCAATTAATTCAATGCACCGTTTTCGTGCTTTCATGATAATTTCAGCAAGAAGTTCAAACAGGCCAGGTGCTGTTTTCCGAGATCTTGAAGGTAAAAACAACCACTCAAGAATGTGTAGAGGATTGTCCCAGGCCTCGTTCCACTGAACAAGGATCCCACAGGGGAAGTTCTGATCTATGAGAACAAAAAGCTGAACAATTTGAGACAAATCAATGCGAGAAACAAGTCGTTCTGTTAACAATGTTTCTATCTGCCAAATGATTTGAACTGCTTCTTGAGTTAAGGGTCGTGGTTCCAATGGATCTGTGGAATGTTTGAGCAGTGCAAAAAGAGGTTGCAGCTGCGAATTTGTCAACCCCAAATAAGGGCGTAACCAATTGAATGAACCTGCTAATTTTTGAACATCAGTTATGGTATTGATAGGCAATTGTAACTGAATAGGCTGAGGCCTTACTGTTCTTTTAGTGACAAGGAGGCCCAGATATTTCCAAGG
>NW_020890722.1:0-938 GCF_003945725.1 Corapipo altera
CCCCTGCCCCGGGGGTCCTCTGGCTGATCCTTGTTCTCTGGAGTGAGGGAATGAGGGGATCCCAGGGGGGGGGACAAACCGAGGCTCTTCCCTGGAATAACATCCCCCCTGGACGGATCCTGGGCTCCTGCCCCGTTTGATTCCGAGAGATTTTCCTGCTTCAGCTCCTCAACAGCAACGTGGTGAACGACCTGATCCTGCTGGAGACCCTGCTGGACACGATGACGGGGCGGCAGAAGGATTCCTGCCTCCTGGTCAGGATGCTGGCGCTGCGGGGGCTCGGGAATATCGCCTCTGGATCCCCGGAAAAGGTGGGAATGAATCCCCTGCCCCGAGCTTCTGAGGGAAACTGGAGGGGGGCAGGACGAGGGGGAACGAATTCCCGCTGCCTGAGGGATGTTGGGAAGGATTCTTCCCCTGGGAGAGGGTGGTGAGGGGCTGGGATGGAATTCCCGGAGGATTCTCCATCCCTGGAACATCCTGGGATATCCCTGTCCCAGGCCAGGTTGGAGCAAACAGGGGGGAGTGGGAGGTGTCCCAGGGATGGGGCTGGATGATCCCAAAGGTCCCTTCCATCCCAGCTGTGGGGTGATCCCATGATTCCATGATTCCATGGGGCAGCAGTGTCACACGTGGGCCAGACCCGTGAGCTCGTTCCTGCTGCTCCAGTGGTTTTCCCAGCCCACCAGGCCCCAGATCACGGAATCGTGGAGCTGCTGAGGTCGGAGTAGACCTTTAAGAGCACTGGATTCACCCAACCCTGCCCGTGTCCCCAAGTGCCACCTCCCCAAGGATGCTCCATCCCCCTCCAGGGATGGGGATCCAGGGCTGGGCAGCCCTTTCCCAGGAGGGATTTTTCCCAATATCCCAAATAAACCTCCCCTGGCACAACTTGGGGCCGTTTCCCCTCATCCTGTCCCTTATTCCCTGGGAGCAGA
>NW_020890722.1:1038-1574 GCF_003945725.1 Corapipo altera
CACGCTGTCGAAGAAGGGTCGGATGCGCATGGTGATGTGCAGCAGCATGGAGTGGATGTCCCTCTCCTCCAGGAGCCCCCAGACCCCCCCAGGAGCTCCCAAACACCCCCAGGATCCCCCAAAAACCCCCAAACACCCCCAAGAACCCCCAGACCCCCCTCCAGGAGCCCCCTGTGCCGCTCACGCTGTCGAAGAAGGGTCGGATGCGGATGGCAATGTGCAGCAGCATGGAGTGGATGTCCCTCTCCTCCAGGTGGTCCAGCAGCTTGGCCAGGCTGGCCATGGCCTCCAGGGCCACCAGGTTGTGGGGGTCGTCCTTGTCGTCCATGCCGTTGACCATGGAGGCCAGGAGGGTGGGGCCGTGCTTCCGGACCTGCTGGGACAGGGATTCCAGGGATTCCAGGGATGAGGGAGCTGCTGGGGTGGGGGGCTCAGCCTGGAGAAAAAGGGGGGGGCAGGAGGGAATCCCAGGGGGACAGGAGGGTGGATCCAGGTGGGATCGGGCTCTGCTCCCAGGGAATAAGGGACAGGATGAG
>NW_020890723.1:0-1574 GCF_003945725.1 Corapipo altera
ACAGACCCGGGCTGGGATGGACCGGGCTGGGAATATACTGGGATGGGAATGTGGGATGGACTGGGCTGGGAATATACTGGGATGGGGGGGTGGGATGGACCGGGCTGGGAATATACTGGGATGGGGGGGTGGGATGGACCGGGCTGGGAATATACTGGGATGGGAATGTGGGATGGACCGGGATGGGGGTGTTGAGCCACATCGGGACTGTGGGGGCTGGGCTGGCCCAGGATGAAGCAAGTTTGCATTTGAGGTTAATTCTCTCTTCCAGGATTGCTGTGCCAGATCCAGAGGGAATTTGGGAGGGGCAAGGAGGAGGTGAGACTGAGAGGAGCAAGAAGAAGCAGCTTTCTCCTGCCCGTCCTGCTCTGTCTCCCCTGGGCCTCCCCCTCCAGCCCAGCCCAGCCTGGGGGTCCCACTTTGGGGTCCCTGTGACCCCCAGGTGTCTCCTTGCAGGGACCCCTCAGGTCAGGGCTGAATTCCTCTTTGATTTGCAGACAAAAAGTGGAAATTGCTGCTGACTGGTTGGATTCCCTCTCCTTTGGTCACTACAGAAAAGCCCCTTTGAATCACTCCCAGGGCCACTTGTGGACTCATTGCCCTTCCCTGGGCAGCAAAAAAAAAAAAAAGGGCACAACTATATTGGCCTGCAATAGTTTTGAACTGCTCTTTGGGACACAAATGTCCTTTATTTCCCCCAAACCAGTGTTGCTGGGAGTATTTTCCATGGGAAGTTCCTCTGTTGTTCCCCCCCCAGGTCTGTTTTCTCCTCCTCTTCCTCCCCCACTTGTTTTTATCTCCAAAATGCCCTAAACTGCAGCCTGGGGCAGGAGGAGTTTGGGGGCTGGGGACTGTAAAAAGCTCTGCATCAACTAAAGTTTATTGAAAAATGAAGTGCTTGGGTAGGAAAAATGATCCTTTCAGTTCTTCCTTTGCAGACACAGGCAGAGGGTTCTTACCTGGAGAATATTTACCTATGGAGGAAATGCCAGGTGCATTTCCTGGTAATAATTGGAATTTGTAGATGTCAGGGTTTAGAGAGAGTTTCAATGAGTGTGGAAACTCTTTGCAGCTCCAGTGCCCCACCAGCAGCACCCACATTCTGTGCCAGTGGATGCTTGTCCTGTTTCTTTGGGTTCTTTCCTTCCAAATATTCCACCAATGGCTCTGGTGGGGTCAGTTTTGCTCTGGTGAACCTGTGAATTTTGAACTTTGCCTTGGGGAATAGTGCATGGCCAGGGAAAGGCTGAGCAGGGAAAGAATTTAGGAAAAACCATGAACCAAGTGGGAAAATGTTCCTGATGTGGGAGGTTGGAGCAGGGACAAGAGGAGCGAGCAAAGGCTGGGACAGGAAAGAGTGAACAAAAACCAGCCCTGGGGAAAGGAAGAGGGTGAGAAAAAGGCTGTGACTGCCTGGGGGGGAGTTTGGGGGATTCTCAGCTGTGCAAGTCCTTGAGACAACACCTTCCCAGGGCACCCAGAGACAGCAGGAGCCAAGGCTGAGTTGGGAAAACAAAGCCAGTCCTGGTGCTTTGAAGGCTCAAATCACCTCAAGCCGCTGAAGGGAAAAGGGG
>NW_020890724.1:0-1574 GCF_003945725.1 Corapipo altera
ATGGGCTCGTGAGCCTTACCCACTCTGCACAGTCCCTGTTTGAAATCAGGCTTGTTTCCTTCATCCCTGTGGGAGAGAAGCATGTCATTGTTTGAGAGCCTCAAAATCCAATTCCTGAGTTGAAGCCCCCGTCCCAAATCTCAGCCCAGTGTGAGATGGGTTTTCCAGGCAATACACGAGACTCAAAATGGGGGGAAGGGAATATATTACAATCACTGTACTCTGTACAAATGAATATTATATAATACATTACATACACTATCTTAACTATCTCTACCATGATAAAACAGTAGAGATAATGGATCAAATCTCTCTCCAAATAAAAGTCCAGGAGGGAAGAAGGAAAAGATCCTTTCTAGTGTCAGAGTAGCAGTGTCTCTAGGGCAGCAGGCTCTCTTCTTTCATGCAGCAGTTGTAGCTGGATCTCTGTCAGTACACACGAGGGGGGTATCCAAGCCTCTCTTGGCCCTTCAACTCCAAACGAGGGTCTTCTCTTCTGTGGGCTGCGTAGCAGGGACAAAACTCGCTTCACCACGTCATATTATGGGGTGTAAGACATCCCATAAAGGTCCCTTCCCCAGGGGATTCACCCCTGCATCAGAACGTCTCAGGCAGCTTTCAGTTGAAGGCCTTTGCCTCAAGAGTTCTATCAGAGCTTCTGTGCTCTGATCTCAGGCTGCCAGCTTAGCTTGGCAGCAGTGGCGAGAGGGCCCAAGGTCACCCCCTCCCGGTCCAGCTTTCCAGGACACCTTGAGCTTCTCAGTTCCTCTCTGTAGTGCTGTAGCACTCCAAGGCTCTTCTTAAGTAAGAGTCCATCATCCTCCTCCTAGGAGGTCTAAGAGGGGTTTGGGGAGTTTACTTCAGTTCTTACCCAAACTCTCTCTCTTTGTAGAGCTTAGTTCTCTCTCTGCTGCTCTCTCTCTCTCTCTCAGACAACTCTGTGTCTTTCTGCTCGGCTGCATGTTTGTTTGCTGCTTCTTCAGTTCTTATCTCCTTCTGGCTCTCTGCCACCGTTTCTCCGCACACTGTTCCTGCTGCTGCTCACGGTGGAGGAGAAAAATGCCCAGCTTCTCAGCTACAGATACTTAGTCCAGTCTTACACTGTTCCAAGTCCCTGTAGCCACCCAGCTGGGGGCTGGGGGGGCCAGAGCCCAGTGGGGCTCCTGCCCCTTCTCCTTGTGGCTCTATAACATGGCTACTTCTCCTACAACAACCTCTACTACTACTACCCTTCTTTTCCCGTCTGGGTGATATGTTTCTATTTTGCAGAAGCGCTCATCGGTTCAACCTCAAGGGTAACCACCCCCTGGGGGTTTATCATTTTATAACTTCAGGGGGAAAACTTTACCCCCCACCACAACTCTCCACCCCCTCGCTCTGCAAAATATAAACATATCACAACAATTTGAAAAACTCTAATCAACATGCAATCTTCAGCAAACTAAAATATACCCAAAATCTCTCTCTACTACACATTAATATAGCATTATCACAAACTTAACTCTACTCTGAGTATTTACACCACTATAGCTTTACTTTTTCTACAATGGTACAGTCTGTGTTTTGTCTGGAAA
>NW_020890725.1:0-1574 GCF_003945725.1 Corapipo altera
GAGAGGGATTCAGGTAGAGTACACAGAGCAAAATTGGGATGAAGTTTCGAAAGAGGCTATAATGGGAGAGGAAATGCTGCCGCTTTATTGCAGACAGTGCTTTCCCCTTGGTACTGGGGGCCACAGAGAAGGAGCCAGGTGTGAACACTGGCAGCACCTTCTGTGGCTGCAGCTTGGCTTGTCATGGCATTTTCTCTTCCGTGGCGTGTGTGGATGGAAAGACACAGAAATGTGTGAAAGCCAGTAGCTCTAAGCCAGGCTTTTAACAGCAGCCAGAGGTTCTTGTTCTGCAGTCAGTGCTGTTGCCCTTCACTGGAAGGGAGGACCACTCGGACGTCGAGGGTCCCTGCAGGGTGGCGGTGCACGCCATCCTCGGCGGCAGGACCACAATTCCCACCCAACGGGTGGTTTCTGGCAACACCCTCGGGAGCGGAGCCCCAAACCGAGGGGCAGGACGGGACAGGAGATTGCCCGGGCAGAGGCGGCAGTGACGCCAGGAAGGACCCTGCCTTTCTGGCATCCGCGGGGCGTGCTGGCCCGTTTCCGTTTCGAGCGGGCCGCAGCGCGGAGGCGGCAGCGGCGGAACAGGGGCGAGGGTGAGGGGGGCGATGTGAAAGGGCAGAGAGCGGAGCGCGGGGGATGCGAGCGGGCGTCTGCCAGCAGGATGCGGCCCCGTCGGGGGCTGGCGGCGGGCGCGGCTCTGGGGAGCGGCCGGAGGTGTCCCGGAGCCTGGGGACGGGCTGGACACCGCGGGCACCCCCGGGGAGCTACGTCCTGCCAGCGGAGCGGGCCCGGTCGCGACACAAGCCGAACCCCGAAGGGAGCGCGGGCGGGACTGGAGCGCAGGGACCGGGCGGCGGCGGAGCCGGGGACGTTGGCGGGGGAGCCGACCTCATCCTCTGGGTGGGAGCGGCGGCCCTTCCGTGCCTTGCCCTGCTCCAGCGGGAGCCAGTGGCCGCCCCGAGCCGGGTCCGACGCGGAGGGGCCGCCGCTCCGGCAGCTCATGGCCTCGCTGCCCGGCACTAACGCCCTCCGTGCCTGCCGTCCCGGCAGGTGCCTCTGCACACCCAACACCTACCCGCTCCGCTGGGCCCTGCGCTGAGCCAGACCAGCTGCACCGTCGTGTCCTGACCGAAGGCTCCTGGGATGTCACACCGCAGGCACCAACCTCAGCCTGGGGACCTGATCAAGGTCAAGAGACCACTTTACCAGCACTGGGCCCTCTACTTGGGGGATGGATATGTCATCCACGTGACATCCAAAAGTAAGGCCAGTGCAACCTGACAGGGTGCAGAGGGGGTGCTGTGGTGCCCCGGGAGCCCTGTCTCCCTCTGTGGGCTGGTGGTGGATCAAAACTGTGTATGTAGATGGCCTTTCCAGGTGCAGTCAGAAACCCATTTGAGGTCTTGGAGGGGCCACATAGATTCTGCCTGGCTTATCTCCTTCCTGCCTTTCCCAGATGAAGGGATCCGATGCCTGTCAGCCAGCACTGACACAACATTGAGGAAAAAGGCCAAGGTGAAGACACAGCTCCTGAAGGAGGTAGTGGGAACTGATGACTGGGAGGTCAACAA
>NW_020890726.1:0-1574 GCF_003945725.1 Corapipo altera
TAAAATATAAGATATATAAGAGATAGAGATATAAAATATAAGATATAAAAAGAAATATAGAAATAAAATATAAAATAGTTAAGGAAATATAGAAATAAAATATAAAATAGTTAAGGAAATGTGAAATATAAGATATATTATAGATAGAAATGTAAAATATAAAATATATAATAAAATTTAACAATAAAATATAAAATATATAAGGAGATAGAGATATAAAATAGAAGATTTATGAGATATAGAAATAAAATATGAAATATATAAGGAAATATAAAATGTAAGATATATAAGGAAATATAAAATATAAGATATATAAGAGATAGAGATATAAAATATAAGATATATAAGGAAATATAGAAATAAAATATGAAATATATAAGGAGATATATATATAAATATAAGATATGTAAGGAGATAGAGATATAAAATATGAGATATGTAAGGAAATATAAAATATAAGATATATATATTAAATATAAGATATATAAGGAGATACAGATATAAAATATAAAATATATAAGGAAATTTAAAATAGAAGATATATATATATAAAATAAAGGATATATTAGGAGATAGAGATATAAAATATAAGATATATAAGGAAATATAGAAATAAAATATAAAATATGTATGGAGATTATATATAATGTAAGATATATAATGAAATATAGAAATAAAATACATAAGGAAATATAAAATATAAGATACATAAGGAAAGATAGAAATAAATATATAAAAATATATAAAAATTTATATAAAAATATAAAATATATAAGGAGATGGAGATATAATATATAAGATATATAAGGAAAGATAGAAATAAAATATAAATATATATAAAATATAAGGTATAAGATATAAAATATGAGATATAAAATGAAATTAGAGATTTAAATATAGGATATATAAAACGAGATATGGATTTTATAGATGAGATAATGAGATTTGAGTTTTAAGATATAAAATATTTGATATATAATGAAATATAAGATATGAAATATAAGATATAAGATATAAAATATAAAATATAAAATATAAAATATAAAATATAAAATATAAAATATAAAATATAAAATATAAAATATAAGATATAGAATGAAATGAAGATAGAAGATATTAATATATAATGAGAGAGAGAAGATATAAAACATATATAGAGAGATATAAAATGAAATTAGAGATATAAAATATCTCTATAAAAAATACATATAAAATATCTCTAAAATATATATATATAAAATATCTCTCTAAAATACATATAGAAAATATATATATACAATATCTCTTTAAGAAATATATATAAAATATCTCTAAAATATATATATATATAAAATATCTCTCTAAAATATAGATATAAAATATATATATCAATCTCTAAAAAAATATAAAATATCTCTATTATATATATATAAAATATATATATAAAATATCTCTAAAATATATATATAAAATATCTCTAAAATATATATATATAAAATATCTCTTTAAAATATATATAGAAAATATATATATTTCTATAAAAAATATAAAATATCTCTATTATATATATATAAAAATATATATAAAATATATAT
>NW_020890727.1:0-1572 GCF_003945725.1 Corapipo altera
CTCTGAAAGGGTGATCAGGTACTGGAATAACTTGACCAAGGAGGTGATGGAGTCACCCTCTCTGGAAGTGTTGGAGAGGCCCCTGGATGTGGCACTTGGGGATATGGTTTAGGGGTGATTATGGTAGTGCTGGGCTGAGGGTTGGACCAGATGATCTTGAAGGTCTCTCCCAACCTTTGATTCTGTGATTCAGTGTGAAACACCAAAAGACATCTTGTGATTGTCAGGGTGGGAGAGAAGTTCTTCTCCATACCCTGAAGATGGACCTCAGCTAAGACAAACCCTTTGATAAGTTTCTATTTTCCTAAAATGGGACTGAATGAAATGCTCTTTTCCCTGGGGCTGTCATGTAGTCAGAAGTTGGGTACTGTCCACGGTGCAATCAAAGGCTGTGAATGCAGAGCCAGGAGATGGCGAGGCTGGATTTGAATGAGGAAAATGTTTGGGTCAATGTGGGTTTGACTCATCAGTGGTCTGATTTCATGCCTGGTGCCAAGGTCTGTGCTGTGTTTCCTTTGATCCCGGTATCCCTGTCTTGAAAGGCGGTGACAGTCCTCCAGCAATCAAGTATTTCCTGAAAAACTGTGCATTAGAGAACCATGATGGATGTGTAGATCACATGATAATTCATATGTGAAATTTTGATTATCCATTTGTATCTCTGCAGAGCAGAGTAATGTAGAGTTTCTTCATAGTTGCAATCAGACTTTCTTTCAAGATTTTGTTTCCAGTAAGATCATGGTCTTTTTATGCATTTCTGGTCAGTGCTTCTGCCTTTGAAACTGTGTCTGTGGTTTGGCAGCAAAGACTTCCTTCAACCACCTCGGGCAGAATTTTGTGTGTGAGGAATATGAAGAAAAAGCAAAAAGGGAATCTGTTGTAATTTCTCTGAAGGTTGAGCTTGAGAAAGGGGTCCATGTTGAAGTGCTTGATATTTGTGGGAGGTGAGCAGGCCACACAGTAGAATTGCTGAGAGCTGATGACTCTTTCTTAAGATGAATCCCATAACTAGGTAGTCCAGTGTAAGATGTTAGGGCTGCACTTGCAACTTGAGACCTCAGTGACTTCCATGTGCTTTCAGAGACAAATTTCAGTGAAGACCCCAAAGATTTCCTGGTGAAGTTCTCTGATCAGCCCTTGTCTCCTGATGCTTCCTGGCCTTGCTTCTCTGATTTACATTCTGAAGGTTTCCTTATATTTATCAGCATTGCTTCATTCAGCAATGCATGGTGTGTTAGTGCCTCTTGTTCATGCTACAGCAGGTGTGAAAGGGTGGAGACATGAAGGTGTCTTTAATTCTCTTAGGTTGAATAGATGTAACCATGACCTTAGCAGAAGCTGTAAGTGTGTGGAACAGTGTGTGTGGTAAAAGAAGGCAGGAGATTCACTCTTAGTCATTCCTTTGATGAGTTGTTCTCTGCTGTACGACCACTCCTCTTTTATTTTAGTGATTTATAATTTTGTGAACTTTAGAATCCTTCCATTTCTTCTCAGAATGGTGGTGATCAGACAAACGTGCCTCCCTTCTTGGTGTTCTTGTAGGGCATTATCACCTCGTGGTAAATTTTGCCA
>NW_020890728.1:0-1572 GCF_003945725.1 Corapipo altera
AGGTGTGCCCAGGTGTGCCCAGGTGTGTGATAGCTGTACCCAGGTGTACCCAGGTGTGCCCAGGTGTGCCCATGTGTGCCCAGGTGTGTGATAGCTGTACCCAGGTGTGCCCAGGTGTGCCCAGGTGTGTGATAGCTGTACCCAGGTGTACCCAGGTGTGCCCAGGTGTGCCCAGGTGTGTGATAGCTGTGCCCAGGTGTGTACCATGCATGTTGTAGTCAAAGCTGAGCTCCTCCCTGGCACAGATGGGGCGGGGCTGGGGTGGGGGGGGTGTGCCCAGGTGTGTGATAGCTGTGCCCAGGTGTGCCCAGGTGTACCCAGGTGTGCCCAGGTGTGCCCAGGTGTGTGATAGCTGTACCCAGGTGTGTACCGTGCATGTTGTAGTCGAAGGTGAGCTCCTCCCCGGCGCGGATGGGGCGGGGCTGGGGTGGGTGTGAGTGTTGATGGGTGTGTCCCAGGTGTACCCAGGTGTGCCCAGGTGTGTGTGGGTATGTCCCAGGTGTGCCCAGGTGTGCCCAGGTGTACCCAGGTGTGCCCAGGTGTGTGATAGCTGTACCCAGGTGTGCCCAGGTGTGCCCAGGTGTGTACCGTGCATGTTGTAGTCGAAGGTGAGCTCCTCCCCGGCGCGGATGGGCCGCGTGGCGAACAGGGCGATGCGGGGCAGCCGCTGGTCCAGGTTCTCGATGAACACGTTGTAAACCTGCAGGTTGGGGTCGCACTGGCCCCGCCCCCGGCAGGTGAGGGGGGGGCGTGGCCACAGGTGGAGGGGGTGTGGCCGCTTCAAGCCCCACCCCACCCCCCTTGTGTGAATTTGAGCCCCAGGGAGGTCCCGCCCTCGACACCTGAGAAGGCAGGTGGGGGGGGGGGGGGCCCCGCCCCCCCGGCAGGTGAAGCCCCTCCCCCTGTACAGATGAAGCCCCCAGGCCCCTCAGACAGGTAAAGCCCTGTCCCTATCCAGGTGTATCCCTGCCCCCACACAGGTGTGCCCCGCCCTGCACAGGTGAGGCTGTGTCCCCGCACAGGTGTGCCCTGCCCTGCACAGGTGTGCCCCGCCCTGCACAGGTGAGGCTGTGTCCCCACACAGGTGTGCCCTGCCCTGCACAGGTGAGGTTGTGTCCCCGCACAGGTGTGCCCCACCCTGCACAGATGTGTCCCCGCCCCCATACAGGTGTGTCCCTGCCACCAGCCAGGTGTGCCCCTCCCACACAGGTGTGTCCCTGCCCCATACAGGTGTGTCCCCACCCCCAGCCAGGTGTGCCCCACCCCCATCCAGGTGTGCCCCTCCCACACAGGTGAGGCCTTGTCCCCACACAGGTGTGCCCCACCCCCAGCCAGGTGTGCCCCTCCCACACAGGTGAGGCCTTGTCCCCACACAGGTGTGCCCCGCCCCCAGCCAGGTGAGCCCCGCCCCCAGCCAGGTGCGCCGGCGTCACTCACGCTGTGGTTGACGAAGTGGGAGATGTTCCCGTAGTGGGCGGCGTCCACGGTGTAAACGTCCTCCACGTAGTCCAGGTCGAACAGGTACGTGGCACCCTGGCGGTCGTACACCTGCCCCCGGCGCTCCGCCTCCTC
>NW_020890729.1:0-1572 GCF_003945725.1 Corapipo altera
GGGGGCACCCTGAGACCGGGATGGGGGTACCCCGGAACAAGGGGAGCACCCAAGAACCCCCCCGAACACCAGGGGACACCCAGGAACCCCCTAAAATACCAGGGGGAACCCCAGAACCAAGGGGGAGCCCCACACCCGGGATGGCACCCAGGAACCCCCCAAAACAGCAGAGAACACCCTGGAACCAGGGAGGCACTCAGGAACCCCCCAAACAATGGGGGGCACGCAGGAACCCCCCCAAACACCAAGGGACACCCCAAAAGTGGAGCAGAGCCCAGAAACTGGGAGGACACCACAGAACTTCCCCCAAAACACTGTGAGGGCATCCTGAAACACAGGGAGAGACCCCAAAACCTATCCAGAACCCCAGGGAAACCTGGAACATCCTGGGCACCCCAACAAGGTGGGGGCACCCCAAAATCCAGAGGGGTCCCACAACCCAGGGGGGAGACCTCAGAACCCTCTCCTAGAGCACTGGGGGCAACCCAGAAGACCCTTAAACACCCAAGACCCGAGGGGGGTACCCCAGAACAATAGGGGCACCCTGAAATCCCCAGGGACACCCCAAAACCCAGGAGGAACACAGAAACAGCCAGGGTGTCCCCCACTACGTCCAGGGGCACCCCAGAACCTCAGGGACAGCCTAAAACCCCTGGGTGGTATCAGGAAATCCTGGGGGCACCCCAGAACTCCGGGGGCAGCTCTGGGAGGGTCCCAGTCGAGGGGCAGCCCTGGGTGCTGGGAACGGGGCACCCACCAAGGGGGGGACACAAAGGGGGGACCCCCACTGACCTTGTGGGGCCCGAAGAGCTCGGGGTTGTTGTTGAGGCGCCGCAGGGCCCCCAGAGCCTCCTCGTGCGTCTCAAACTCCACGAAGGCAAAGCCCAAGGACTGGCCCTGACCCCGCAGCTCCCGCATCACTCGGCACTGGGAGAGGGGACAGGGTCACCCCAAAACTCCCCGGGGTCACCCCAGCACCCCCTGGGACACCCCAACACCCCCTGCAGTTCCCACATCAACCCCAACACCCCCTGCAGTTCCCACATCACCCGGCACTGGGAAATGGGGTATGGGGGTACACGGTCACCCCAAAACCCCCTGGGACACCCTGACACCCCCTACAGCACCTGGCACTAGAATACGGGGGTGTGGGTACAGGGTCACCCCAAAACCCCCCATGTCACCCCAACACCCCCTCACAGCTCCCACATCACCCAGCACTGGCATGGTGGGTATGGAGTCACCCCAAAACCCCTGACACTGCCCTAGAGAACCCTGACATCCCCACGGGCACCCCAACATCCCCCACCCCCTGGGGGGACACCAACCCCCCACCCCTGCACCCCCAAAATCCCCCCAGAGGAGAACACAAAGGGGACCCCCACCTCACCCACACCCACAGCCAACCCGGGGGGACACGGGGAACCCGAGGGGACACAGGGGGTGCACAGGGGACCCCTCACCTCCTCCACACCCCAAACCCACCCCGGGAGACCCCCAAACCCGGGAGGGAAGAACACAGAGTACAGGAGAACGTGGAGAGGGGTCGGGGGGACACAGGAGGGACCCGGG
>NW_020890730.1:0-580 GCF_003945725.1 Corapipo altera
ACAGGTGAGCTCAGGTGAGCCCAGGTGTGACCCCCAATACACCTGAGACCAGATATGGAGCACCTGAGAACAGGTACGTCACACCTGGGCAGGTACCCAGCCCACCCACCCCCCCCCATCTTACCTGAGCAGGTACCCAACCCACCTGAGCAGGTAGCGAGCCCACCTCCTCCTCCTCACCTGTCCAAGTGCTCTCCCACCTGCCCAGGTCCCCCTTCACCTGTCCAGGTCCCCCCTCACCTGTCCAAGTCCCTCCTCACCTGCCCAGCTCCCTCCTCACCTGTCCAGGTGCCCCTTCACCTGCCCAGGTCCCCCCTCACCTGCCCAGGTCCCCCCTCACCTGTCCAGGTGCCCCCTCACCTGAGCAGCTCCACCTCGTCCCGCAGCACCTGGGCCTCGCCCGCCTTCACCTGCAGCTCCTGCGCCTTCACCTGCAGCCCCCGAGCCTCCCGCTCCAGGTGAGAGCAGCGCACCTGCAGCTCCTCCCGCCCGCTCTCCAGCCTGGGGGGACAGGTGAGGGACAGGTAAGGACAGGTGTGTCACACCTGCAGCTCCTCCCGCCCGCTCTCCAGCCTGGGGG
>NW_020890730.1:680-1572 GCF_003945725.1 Corapipo altera
AGGGACAGGTAAGGGACAGGTAAGGGACAGGTGAGGGACAGGTAAGGACAGGTGAGGGACAGGTAAGGACAGGTGTGTCACACCTGCAGCTCCTCCTGCCCGCTCTCCAGCCTGAGGGACAGGTGAGGGACAGGTAAGGACAGGTGAGGGACAGGTAAGGGACAGGTAAGAGACAGGTAAGGGACAGGTAAGGACAGGTGAGAGACAGGTGTGTCACACCTGCAGCTCCTCCTGCCCGCTCTCCAGCCTGGGGGGACAGGTGAGGGACAGATGAGGGACAGGTAAGGACAGGTGACGGACAGGTGAGACACAGGTGAGACACAGGTGAGAGACAGGTGAGGGACAGATGAGGGTCACAGGTGAGGGATCACAGGTGAAGGCACAGGTGAGGGGTCACAGGTAAAGGACACAGGTAAGGGGTACAGGTGAGGGAGGAGAGATGACCAGTATAGGTGAGTCTGGGCCCCCCCCAGGTGAGTTTTGGGCCCCCCCAGGTGAGTCAGTGGCTCCCCCAGGTGACTCTGAGGCTCCTCCAGGTGAGTCCAGGGCTAGCACAGGTGAGTCTGAGGGGGCACAGGTGAGTGTGGGGCCCCTCCAGGTGAGGTCAGAGCTCCCCCCAGGTGTGTCTGGGCCCCCCCCCAGGTGAGCTCACCTGTAGTTCTCCTCCTGCAGCTCCTCCACCTGCAGCCCCAGCAGTGCCAGGGGAGGGGGTACAGGTGAGGGGTCACAGGTGAGGGGTCACAGGTGAGGTCAGAGCTCCCCCCAGGTGTGTCTGGGCCCCCCCCCAGGTGAGCTCACCTGTAGTTCTCCTCCTGCAGCTCCTCCACCTGCAGCCCCAGCAGTGCCAGGTGAGGGGTCACAGGTGAGGTCAGAGCTCCCCCCAGGTGTGTCT
>NW_020890731.1:0-1571 GCF_003945725.1 Corapipo altera
CCTACTCTGTGACATCACAACTCTCTTGTCACATCACATCCGTCTCTGTGACATCAGAACTGTATTATGACAACACAGCCCTCCTGTGACATCACATCGTCCTCTCTGACATCACATCCACCTCTGAGACATCGCATGTCTCTTATGACATGACATCCTCTGGGACATCACATTCTCTTCTGTGACATTACCTGTCTCCTATGACATCACGTCCTCCTCTGTGACATCACAGCTCTCCTGTTACATCACTTCCTCCTCTGTGACAATGCATGTCTCCTATGACATAGCATCCTCTCCTGGGACATCACAAGTCTCCCTGCGACATCACATCCTGTTGTGTGACATCACAGCTGTCCTGTGACGTCACATCCTCCTCTGTGACATTGCAGGTCTCCTATGACATCGCATCCTCCTCTGTGACATCACATCCTTCTCTGTCACATCACATCTGTATTATGACATCACAGCTCTCCTGTGGCATCACATCCTCCTCTGCGACATCGCATCCTGCTCTGTGACATCACCTGACTCCTATGACATCACATTCTCATCTTTGACATCACAGC
Organism: Corapipo altera; assembly: GCF_003945725.1. Taxonomy (NCBI): domain Eukaryota; kingdom Metazoa; phylum Chordata; class Aves; order Passeriformes; family Pipridae; genus Corapipo; species Corapipo altera. Next base: position 567 of record NW_020890731.1, read on the forward strand.
TCTCCTGTGACATCACATTGTTCTCTGTGACCTCACATCCTCACCTGTGAAATCACAAGTCTCCCCGTGACATCACATCCTCCTCTGTGACATCACATCCTTCTCTGTGACATTACAACTCTCCTGTACCATCACATCGTCCTCCGTGACATCATATGCTCCTGTGTTTCATCCCATCCTTCTCTGTGACATCACAGGTCCCCTATGACTTCAAATCCTCCTCTGTGACATCACAGCTCTCCTGTGACATCACATCCTCCTCTGTTACATCACATCCTCTTCAGTGATATCACAGCTCTCTATGAGAGCACAACTCTCCTATGACATCACATCCTCCTCTGTGACATCACATCCTTCTCTGTGACATCGCATGTCCCCTATGACATCAAATCCCCTTCTGTGACATCACAGGTCGCTGGCACATCACATCCTCCTCTGTTACAATGCACGTCTCCTATGACATCACATCTGCCCCTGTGATGTCACAATTCCGCTGTGACATCACATCCTCTTCTGTCACATTAGAACTCTCCTGTGACATCACAGCCTTTTCTGTGATATCACAGTTCTCCTATGACATCACAACTCTCCAGTGACATCGCATGTCTCCTATGACATCACATCTGCCTCTCAGAAATCGCATGAGCACTATGATATCAAATCGTCCTCTGTGACATCACATCCTACTCTGTGACATCACAGTTCTCCTATGAAATCACAGCTCACCTGTGACATCACGTCCTCCTCTGTTACATCACATCCTCCTATGTTGCACTACATGTCTCCTACGACATCACACCCTCCTCTGTGACATGACAGCTGTATTATGAAATCACAGAACTCCTGGGACATCACATCTTCCTCTCGGACATCACATCGTCCTCTGTGGCATCGCATCCTGCTCTGTGACATCGCAGGACTCCTATGACATCATATCCGCATCTTTGACGTCACATCCTCCTCTCTGACATCACAGCTCTCCTGTGACTTCACATCCCTCTCTGT
>NW_020890732.1:0-1571 GCF_003945725.1 Corapipo altera
CCCCAGGCCCCGAGCTGAGGACGGAGAGCCCGGAGGACAAATCCCCCCGTGAGACCCTGGTGGGAGAGGCCGTTTTGAAGGGCTCCCCGGCGCAGGAAGGCAGCGGGGAGGAAAAGGGCCGGAGATCCCCCCGCAGGAGGGGCTCCAAAGCCATCCCAGGGTGCTCTGAGGAGGAAAGACCCAGCCTGTGCTGGGAAGGCGGCTGGAGCTTGATCCAGAGCTCTAAACTGGTGGTCCCTGAGCAACCTCCCAGCAGGGAGAAGCCCTTCAGGTGCTTGGAGAGTGGGAAGAGCTTCAGGAATAGCACCCACCTGCTAGCCCACTGGCACATCCACACTGGGGAACGTCCCTACATATATCGGGAATGTGGGAAGAGCTTCACGCACAGCTCCAACCTGATCCAACACCAGCGTATCCACCAGGGAACAGCCTAGGAAAGCGATGGGAGAGGTGAGCTAAGGGGATAGGGGAGAGCAGGAGTGGGGTTGCCATGATGGTCATTCTGTGTCCCTATGCCTTGATCCCTGGAGAGTGGGGGAGGCTGGAGAGAGGGGGGAACTGTGAGAGCCCTGAGAGCCTGGAGAGGGGAGAACTCGAGCCAGTGCTGTTGGTGCCAAATTGTCCCTGGTCAGGCTGAACCCAGAGCCCGCCCACGTGTCAGGGGGCTCGATCCGCTCCCTGCTCTTGTTGCCCTGGGGCAGCCTCTGGTGTCCCCCTGCCTGTGGGGCTGTTTGGTTGCTTTGGGCACAGCCGGCTCTTGTGCAGGGCTGTACTCTTGGGGGCGGGCAGGAGGTGTTTTTTGGGGGTGCTGGGCTGGGTTGGTGGCAGAGCCCCCGCAGTGGGTGGGGAGATGCGGGTCCCCCCCATGGTGGGGGTTGGTGTTTCTGGGTCAGGCCCCGCCAGCTCCATTGTCAGCCCGGTGCCAGCGGGGGGGACACAGTGGGTTTGGGGCCCCCTGGGAGTGCCAGGGGTGGGTGTGGAGCCCGGGAGCTGCCGAGTGTGGAGGGCGGAGCGGGGAGATGCCAGAGCTGGGGGACCCCCGGCAGCCTGGAGGGGGGAGCACGGAGAGGGAGGAGCCCTGGGACCCTCGGGAGCCTGAAATGGGGAGTGTGGAGAAGAGTGTGAAACCTGGACAGTGGGGACCCCTGGGATCCCCGGGATAACAAAGTGGAAAACCTGGAGAGGGGGAATGTCTGGGAACGCGGCACCTTGAAGACGAGAGTCAGAGGAGAAGGGACCCTTGGGACCCCCAACACTCCCAGCATCCCTAAGTGGGACCCCCAGCGTCCCAGACAGGAGAGACCCTCCGAACCCCAAAGGGGAGAGACCAGAGATGAGGGACTTCTGGGAGGTATTTTTTGGGTAATCCTCATATTTTGGAGTATTTTTTGGCTGAATCTCAGCTTTTGGAAGGTGGCAGACTTCTTGCTATTTCTGAAGGGTTTTTTGCCTGAATCTCGATGGTTTGGATTTTCTGGGCTGAATCTTGGTGTTTTGGAGGTTTTTATGGTCACAGGATGCCCGGTGAGTTCTAGAGATGGACTTGGGCAGGAGGAACCCCCAAGCCAACG
>NW_020890733.1:0-146 GCF_003945725.1 Corapipo altera
TCGTCGAAATTCCCGAATTCCCAAAAATCCCGAAGAAAATCCGACAAAAAACGGTCAAAAAAAGGGTAAAAATCCCCCAAAATGCCCCAAAAAAAGGTGGTTTTAAGGCCCCGTTTTTTGGGTTTTTTACCCTAAATTTGGGTTCC
>NW_020890733.1:246-993 GCF_003945725.1 Corapipo altera
TTTTTGGGATCGTCGAAATTCCCGAATTCCCAAAAACTCCCCCATTTTTAGGTTTTTTTGGGGAGGTTTTGGGGTAATTTTGGGGTTTTTTGGGGGCATTTTCCCAAATTTTTTGGGTTTTTTTCCCCCCGATTTTGGAACTCCCAAATTTTACCCCGAAATTGCAAATTTTTGCCCAAAACTGGATTTTGAGTCAAATTTGGGGCAATTTTGAGCAATTTTGGGGCAAAATTGGGGTAAAAATGAGCAATTTTGAGTCAAGTTTTGGTCAATTCTTGAGTCGAATTTTGGTGAATTTTGACCTGAATTTGGGGTAAAATTGGGGGGAGAAATCGGTGATTTTGAGTCAAATTTTTGGGCGATTTCGAGTCAAATTTTGGGCAAAATTTGGGACAAAAATGACAAATTATGAGTTGAATTTGGGCAATTTTTGAGTCAAATTTGGGGCGATTTTTGAGGCAAATTTGGGGCAAAATTGGGGTCAAAATTGGGCAATTTTGAGTTAAATTTTGGGGGGATTTTGAGTGGAATTTGGTGCAATTTTGAGCTGAATTTGGTTGAAATTGGGGGAAAAATTAGAGAGTTTGACTCAAATTTGGAGCGATTTTGAGCTGAATTTGGGTTGAAATTGGGGTCAAAACTGGGTGATTTTGAGTCAAATTTGAGGTGATTTTCAGTCAAATTTTGGGCAATTTTCAGCCAAATTTGGGGCAAAATTGGGGTAAAAATGAGCGATTTTGAGTCAAA
>NW_020890733.1:1093-1571 GCF_003945725.1 Corapipo altera
CTCAAAATCACCCCAAATTTGACTCAAAATCGCTCATTTTTACCCCAATTTTACCCCAAATTTGACTTGAAATTGCCCCAAATTTGACTCAAAATCCCCCAATTTTGGCCCCAATTTCAACCCAAATTCAACTCAAAATCACCTCAAATTTGACTCAAAATCGCTCATTTTTACCCCAATTTTGCCCCAAATTTGGCTGAAAATTGCCCAAAATTTGACTGAAAATCACCTCAAATTTGACTCAAAATCACCCAGTTTTGACCCCAATTTCAACCCAAATTCAGCTCAAAATCGCTCCAAATTTGAGTCAAACTCTCTAATTTTTACCCCAATTTTGCCCCAAATTTGGTTCAAAATCGACCCAAAATTTGACTCAAAATCGCCCCAAATTTGACTCAAAATCGCTCATTTTTACTCCAATTTTGCCCCAAATTTGGTTCAAAATCACCCAATTTTGACCCCAATTTCAACCCAAATT
>NW_020890734.1:0-646 GCF_003945725.1 Corapipo altera
TGCCAGAATCTGTCCCTGGGATGGGGCAACCCCAGATGTACGGATAGACTGGGAATGACATGCTGCATAGCAGTACTGGAAAATGGCCTCTGGGGTCCTGGTGGATGGCCAACTGGCCAAGAGTCAGTGGTGTCCTGGTGGGGGCTCACTGCTCAGTCACACCAGGGTTTTCAGACACACGAGTCCTTCCCTTGCACACACACAGACAGTTCATGGCAGTAGAGGCAGTATCTCCTGGGGCTCTTGCTACCATGCCCGGAGCCCGGAAGCAGCTCAGTCCTTAGGGGGTGCCACCTTCTCTGCCACGGTCTGAGAAACCCCACGACCTGAGGGATGGACATAGGGAGCTCTGTCCACAGAAGCACATCCCAGAGCTGCATCCAGGGGCTTTACCAGGGCTTAGTACAGTTAATTAAAAGTGACGTGGAGACCCTCTTTGTTCCACATAACTTCAAAGCTCCCCCAGGAGGCTGATGGCAATTGTACTTGCTCAGGGTCATCTCCCCACACCCACACCAGGTGTGTGCTCAGGTCTTGTCTGTTCAATGCAAACAGAGACACCATGTCTAGTCCTTCCGTGTCTCTCCAGGGAAGGTTAAAGAAACTCTGTGCACTGGCTTCTCACCCAGTTCACAGAGTTTCTTTA
>NW_020890734.1:746-1570 GCF_003945725.1 Corapipo altera
GGCGGGACACAGCAGAACTTTTCTCACAGAGACTGCATCACCATGAAATTCAAAGCAGGTGGGACTAAGCAAAGCAAGAGAGAAAGGAAAATCGGGAGAGGGAAGGACGGACTGCATGAGTTCTCTGAAGGACAGAGAGTAAAGCAAGGAAAGAGTAACGGTCGCGGTCCCCACGGTCCCCGGTCACCAGCCGTGCGCACCGAACAGAACCGCGGCTAGCGCCGCCAGCCACGCTCCCCACCAGCGCCGAATGTGCCGATGCGCCGCACTGCCTCTCGCTGCCCCCGACAACCCCGGCTCTCTGCTCCGACCGGGCTGCCTCCTTTCCGCCTCCTCTCCCTCCTCTGCCTTCTTCTCCCTGCTCTGCCCTCCTCCGGCAGCTCCGCCTCGGCACTGTGCCCGGCGTCGTTGCCTCCCGTACTCTCGTCTGCTGTCGGCTTGATGCGGAGGGCAGGCGAGAGCGGCGGCAGCGGGGCGGCGGGGTGGCGGTCGGGGCTCTGCACCGCGGAGACGGAGTGACCGGGCTTGTTGGCAGGGCAGCGGATGAGTATCGGGGAACTCAAGATTGACAGACCATGAACTTTTCTCGTCGCCATCATCTCTTCCCTCTCATCTCTCTTTTGCTGACCCGGGGAGACTCCTGAATAGTTCTACAGGGCACGTGCTTTTGAGAACGGTGGACGGGCACGAGAGGCAGAACATCCCTCCGGGCTCGGCAGCCCGGTTCAACCCCTCCGGGCCTGTCCCGGGAAGCATCCTTGCTGGCAGAAGGAGCAATTCTGCTGGTGACAAAGACCACTTGGAGTTTTGTCAGGGGCTGTCGC
>NW_020890735.1:0-343 GCF_003945725.1 Corapipo altera
CGCCCCCTCCCCCCCGCCGCCCCTCCCGCCCCCTCAGCCGCATCTCGGGCCGGGCCCCTCCCCCACCCTGGGCCTCCTCCACCCCCCACGGCGAGGAGGGGGAGGGGGGGGAGGGGTGGGGGGAGGGGCCGGGGGAGGGCGGGGTCACCCCGCTGGTCCCGCCCCCCTCGGGCCCCTCCCCCACCTTCGGCAGCTTCCGGGTCCTGAGGAGCCTCGGGAGGGGCTCCAGGGGGGAGGTGCTGCAGGTGAGGGGGGAGGGGCCAACGGGGGGTGGGGGAGGGGCCAACAGAGGGTGGGGGAGGGGACACCCTACACCCCATCCCCCCTCCCCCCTCTGTTACCC
>NW_020890735.1:443-1568 GCF_003945725.1 Corapipo altera
CCCCCCCCCTGACCCCTCCCCCCGTCTCTGGCCCCTCCCCCAGGTTGTCCGTGTGTCCGACGGTCGCCCCTTCGCCCTCAAGCGCTCGCTCCGCCCCCTCTCTGGCCCCGCCCAGCGCCGCCATTGGCTGCGCGAGGTCTCCGCCCACCTGGGGGCGGGGCCTCACCCCCACCTGCTGCCCCTGGAGGGGGCGTGGCTCGAGCGGGGGAGGCTCCACCTCCTGACCCCGCCCTGCCCGGGCGGCTCCCTGGGCGACCAATGGCGGAAGGGGGGCGGGGCCTCCCGAACGGACGAGGCCTCCCCATTGGCTGAGCGGCACCGAGGGGGCGTGGTCTCCTCTCTGACCCGCTCCCTATTGGCCTGGTGGCGCGGGGGGGGCGTGGCCTCCAAAAAACCCACTCCACCATTGGCTGAACAACACCCAGGGGGCGTGGCCAACCCCCAACCCACCTTCCCTTCCCCATTGGCCGAGAGTCACCACGGGGGCGTGGCCTCCCCCAAACCCTCCTCCCCATTGGCCGGGCAACCTCAGGACGGATCCCTATTGGCTGAGCAGCCCCAAAGGGGCGTGGCCTCTCCCAAACCCTCCTCCCCATTGGCCGAGCAGCCCTGGGGGGGCGTGGCCAACCCCCAAACCACCTTCCCTTCCCCATTGGCCGAGCCGCCCCAAAGGGGCGTGGCCTCCCCCAAACCCTCCTCCCCATTGGCCGAGCGGCCCCGTGGGGGCGTGTCCCCGCCCCGGGACGGTTCCCCATTGGCCGAGTGGCGCCTCTGGGGTTACCTGTGGGACATTTTGGGGGCCCTGAGTCACCTCCACGCCCGGAACTGGGCCCACCTGGACGTCAAACCCGACAACGTCCTCCTCGACCCCCGCGGCCGCTGCCGATTGGCCGATTTCGGGACGGCCACGCCCCCCGGGGAGGGGGAGGGGCTCGGGGGAGGGGACCCCCGTTACGTGGCCCCCGAGGTGCTGGAGGGGTCGGGGGGGCCCCCGGGGGACGTTTTCAGCCTGGGGTTGTCCCTGCTGGAATTGGGGGGGTCCCGGAGGCTCCCCGGGTGGGGGGAGGGGTGGAGGAGGCTGCGGAGCGGGGGAGGGGCCGAGGGGGAGGGGCGGAGCCTCCCCCC
>NW_020890736.1:0-1568 GCF_003945725.1 Corapipo altera
ATAAAGGACCCTGCAGTGCCTTCTTTGTCCAAGACTCTTCTTCTTAGCTGTTCCTAAAGGACAGCACACTGCAGGACAGGGTGTATTTGCAAACGGGAAGGGGACAATAATCCCAGCCCAGCAGCACTGCCAGGGAGCAGCAGTGCTTGGTCTTTGCAGAGCTGCTCTCTTGCCACTTCCACACTGTCCTCCTGAGCCCCTTTCTCACTGTAAGGCCTGAGTGCTCTCTGAGCACAGTCCTGGGGGTTGGAAGCCCTTGGAGCACAGGCAGGGACAGGCCCTGGCAACTTGTGAAGCAGAGCTGGGCTCCCTTCCAGCATCTCCAGGATGCTGTGGGATCTTCTGAGGCCACTGCATGCACTGGGTCACTTCTTCTCTGACTGTGCTCCAGGACTGGAACTCTCCTGCAGTGTCACCACGACACTCCTGCTCTCTGCTTTCCAGGTTTCATTTTTAGATCCAGTCTTGCCCTCCTGTTCACAGGGACATCCTGGGAGTGCTTCAGAGCTGCCATCCTGGGGCAGCTCCTGCCCAGCGTGGGCAGGCACAAGGTCTCTCCCCCTGTTCCTCTCACCTCCCCAGTGCCACTGTTTTCTGCAGCCTCCTCATCCTCGCCCAGCACAGCCCTCCTGGCACAGTTGGACACAGCCCTTGTTCTACCCCCTCCTCAGGCACCTGCCCAACCCCCTCAGCTCCAGCCTGAGGGCCAGAAACCTTCAGGGCAGGGAGGCACCTGGCAAAATGCTGAGGAAACTTTTCAGCTGCACTCAAATCCAATTGGAGGGGTTGGCCTGGAGGAAGAAATCCCAACTCATTCTCCAGAACCACCAGGACAACCTGTGTTGTGTCCTGGGCACTCCTCTGGAAGTGTGGGCTATGGAAAAGGTGTTGGTGTCAGGGCTATTGAGAAGGTTGGGCAGTGTCACTGGGAGACCTCTCCCAAACCCTTGGAAAGGCCAGAGCCAGCCCAGAGCTTCCTGGGGCCTTGGCAAAGGCAGACATGGAAGCAGTCCGCAAACAGGGCAGCAAGGTGGGTTGGAAGAGTTCCAGACTGCTCAGGCTCAGCAGGGAAGGGGATAGGGCAAGTCCTGCTGCAGCCATTCCCAGGCATGGGAAGGACAAGGCTGGGATTGCAGAATCTCTTTGGGAGGGAAAAGAAGGGGATGTTGTGTGCCCAGACTTTATCAAGGCCCTTGACATGGTCTCCTGTGGTCTCATTATGGCCAGATTGGTGAGAGCTGGACTTAAGAAGTGGAAGATGTGGTGGGTGGGAAGTTGGCTGAATTAAGAATGTCAAATAAAATCCATGGTACAAAGTCGTCTTGGCAGCAACTTCCTGGTGAAATTCCTAAGTGAGCAGCCCTTGAAAACCACTATAGAATATCTTTATTAGCTCTCTGTACATTGGGATAAAGTGTATTTTCAATTACTTTGTGGATGATGCCAAATTTCAGGGAGCCCTTGAGCAACCTGTCCAGGTTTAAAGACACATATTGGGGTGAGAACTCCAATAAAGTGAACTCACTCCTCTTTTATTCCCCACCAGTACAAGGAGAAAAAATACAAGG
>NW_020890737.1:0-1121 GCF_003945725.1 Corapipo altera
AGGTGCAGTTGTTTGTGTAGTCTGGGCACTTCTTGGGCAGGAAGAATTTCCTGTGGTTGAACCTGTTGTCTGGTAGAAATGTCCATTTTCATTCCATTTTCCCGGAGGTGGGACAGGCCATTGCAGCGCAGGGCTGAAAAAAGGGAACAGCAGCTCTTTCCACCAGGAAAAAAAGTCTGGATCCTTTGGCTTTGATGTGCAGTTGTTGGGGCAGCCTGGGCACTTCTTAGCCAGCAAGACCTTTCTGTGGTGGCATTTTTTGTCTGGCAGGAATCTTCATTTACATTCAATTTTCCAGGAGGTTGGACAGTCCTTTGTAGCGCAGAGTTAAAAAAAAGGAACAGGAGCGCTTTCCACCAGGAAAAAAAGTCTGGAAGCTTTGGGTTTGTGGTGTAGTGGGTGGAGCATCCTGGGCACTTCTTGGGTAGTGAGAAGTTTTTATGGTGGCACCTTTTGTCTGGCAGGAATCTTCAGTTGGATTCAATTTTCGAGGAGGTGGGACAGGCCATTGTATAGCAGAATTGGGAAAAAAACCAGCAGCTCTTTCTACCCAGGAAAAAAAGTCTGGAACCTTTGACTTTGAGGTGCAGTTGTTTGTGTAGCCTCGGCACTTCTTGGGCAGGAAGAATTTTCTGTGGTGGAACCATTTGTCTGGCAGGAATCTTCATTTTCATTCAATTTTCCAGGAGGTGGGACAGGTCATTGTAGAGCTGGGCTGGAAAAAGGGAACAGCAGCTCTTTCACCTAGGAGAAAAAGCCTGGAAGCTTTGGCTTTGAGGTGCAGATGTTGGGGCAGCCTAGGTACTTCTTGGGCAGGAAGACCTTTCTGTGGTGGCACCTTTTGTCTGGCAGGAATCTTCATTTACATTCAATTTTCCAGGAGGTGGGACAGGCCTTTGTAGAGCAGGGCCGAAAAAAAGGAACAGGAGCGCTTTCCACCAGGAAAAACAGTCTGGAAGCTTTGGCTTTGAGGTGTAGTTGGTGGGGCAGCCTGGGCACTTCTTGGGCATTAAGAGGTTTTTTGGTGGCACCTTTTGTCTGGCAGGAATCTTCATATGGAGTAAATTTTTCAGCCCTGCGCTGCAATGGCCTGTCCCACGTCCTGAAAAATTTACTCCATA
>NW_020890737.1:1221-1568 GCF_003945725.1 Corapipo altera
TGTCTGGCAAGAATCTTCATATGGAGTAAATTTTTCAGGACGTGGGACAGGCCATTGCAGCGCAGGGCTGAAAAAAGGGAAAAGCAGCTCTTTCCAAAAAGAAAAAAAGTCTGGAAGCTTTGGCTTTGAGGTGTAGGTGGTGGGGCAGCCTGGGCACTTCTTGGGCAGCATAACCTTACTGTAGTGGCATTCTTTGTCTGGCAGGAATCTTCATTTACATTCAATTTTCCAGGAGGTGGGACAGGCCTTTGTAGAGCAGGGCTGAAAAAAGGGAACAGGAGCGCTTTCCACCAGGAAAAAAAGTCTGGAAGCTTTGGCTTTGAGGTGTAGTTGGTGGAGCAGCCTGG
>NW_020890738.1:0-325 GCF_003945725.1 Corapipo altera
TCATTCCTCCACACTCTCTTTTCAGTGATGGCATCTTAACGAGACAAATCCCTGGGAATAATTTACTTCCAAGTCTTCAATTCTTTTGTGGTTAATTAGACAGATCTCAGAAGTGTATTTCAAGTGAATATATTGTATTAGTAAACTATGAGAAAAGATGTCTTTTTTGTGGGCTGTTTATTTTTTTCCTGTTGTTACACTGATATCAGCAATCCCCAGTCGATATTGAGCCTGGGCACTGCCTAATTCAGTCTGAATAGATAAGAAAATCAAGAGCCTCTATGTCTGACAATCCATCAGACTTTATCCCTATCCCCACCCCACC
>NW_020890738.1:425-1567 GCF_003945725.1 Corapipo altera
TATGAGAAAAGATGTCTTTTTTGTGGGCTGTTTACTTTTTTCCTGTTGTTACACTGATATCAGCAATCCCCAGTCGATATTGAGCCTGGGCACTGCCTAATTCAGTCTGAATAGATAAGAAAATCAAGAGCCTCTATGTCTGACAATCCATCAGACTTTATCCCTATCCCCACCCCACCATTACCTCATCAAACCCCTGGGACTCAACGCAGCCTTGGGCAAATCTGAGCTTCCTCCACTCAAGGCTGGACCTGCAGGTTTCAGCTCCTTGGCACCAACTCCCACCTGCTTGGCTTGGAGAAGGAGCTGCCCGAGACACAGAGGGATGTTCATTTATTGCCAGCAAACAAAACCAGAGGAAGGCACAGCTCAATAAAAACAAATCCAATAGGAGACTCTCCAGTTAGACTAAGTCTCTGGGACACACAAGATGGGGGCTACTGAAGAAGGAGGGAATGGAAACAGGACATTTTTTTTAAAGAAAACATCAAAAGCATAGAAAATAAAAAACTATACATAAGGAAAGACCTCATTGTTCATGGGAGTTCTGGCACACGGTGGCAGCGTCATTCAGCAAACAATATTCTACAATTCAACATCACGGACTGTTCTGACCCAAAAATCAAATCCCCTTGAGGTACACAGAGTGTTTCCCCATCCCTCTGCATCATCCACCAAGTGCACCCAAGCCCTTGAGCAGAAACAATTCAATGGGAGGGTTTGCCTTTGCTTAAGGCAGGACTCATCCAAACTGTCCTCCCCAACATATTCCTCATATGGACCACAGGGATTTTCTCCCCTTCAATGGTACGGAGAGGTTCTTTTTGGGCAGGGCCAGTTCAACTGCTAGAGTTAACTAACTAGGTTACTGTTATGCCTTAAAGCTATTTGGATATTTTTTTTTATTATTTTAGAAGTCGTTTAGTGAATGTAGATGTTAATGTAGCTGTATTATATGACACCCTATATGTTCTGGGCAGTGGTGGGAGGCACAGGGGGTGTCTCCTGCCATCCAGGGGTTGTGTCCACCATTGTCAGCACATAGAGTTTGCCTTGGTGGTTTTGAGGAGTGTGCTGGGATCAATCTGCCAGGCCTGCCCACATCTCTATTTCAGCCATCATCCCCCACCCCACAGGGGCTT
>NW_020890739.1:0-1567 GCF_003945725.1 Corapipo altera
ATTTGGGACATCAGAGTGGGATTGGGATGGGAAGTGGGAGATGGGATGGATGGGATGGGATGGGATGGGGTGGATGGGATCTGTGCCCTCACCTGCCCCCACAGACGTATCTCTTGACCAGCATGGCCCCGGCCACGGCTGCCACCACGAGCGCGGCCACCACAGCCAGGGCCACGGGCACGGAGCTGCCTGAGGATCCCTGCTGGAAAACCGGGAAAACACGGAGCTGGGGGGGCAGGGACACCCCAAACATCGCCCTTGAACACCCCTAAACACAACTATCCCCCAAAGAACACCCCCCTCCTCCCGCTGACCCGGGGGATTAACGGCCACCACGGCCAAGGCCCCTGGGACAGAGCTGCCAGAAGTGGGAAAACCCGGAGCTGGGGGGCAGGAACACCCCAAAACACTCCTTTCTCCCCCCAGACACCCCAAAATACCCCCAAACACCCCCATTCCCCCTAACACAGCCACCCTCCCGCTGATCCCGGGGATTTAATGGCCACCACAGCTGGGACTGCTGGGATGGAGCTGCTGGAAAACCAGAAAACCCAGAGCTAGGGGGGCAGGGACACCCCAAACACCCCCCCTGAACACCCCAAACACCCCCATCCCCCCAAACACTCCCCTCTTCCTGCCGATCCCGGGGATGAGCGGCCCGATCCCGGGGATGAGCGGCCCGTGCCGGGATCGGGGCAGGTTTGAGGAGGGTTAGGAGGGTTATCCCGCCCATCCCGGAATTCCCGGCTCCCCAGGGACACCTGGAGCTGTCCCAGCCCCCACCCGGAGCTGTCCCAGCACCCACCAGCTGCCCGGGGCTGAGCAGGTCACTGGTGCATTTCTTCTTCATGTCCGTCTCCTCCCGGCTCGGGCTCTCCCCTCCGGAACATTTGTCCCCCGGGATTTTCCGGTACCTGGGAGTGGGGAGGGGACACCCGGTGACCCCGCGGCTCCCAGTACCCCTTCCCGGGGATCCCACAGGATTGGGGGATGCCAAGGGGGATTCCTGGTACCCGCTGGTGCGGAGCAGCTCCCGGCGGCCGTACAGGCAGAATTCCAGGTCGTGGCCCTTCAGCTCCGGCTGCTCCACACACTCGGATTGGTTCTCCGGGCGGTAGTACCCAAAATCACTGTGGGAACAGGGAATGGGATGGGATCCCATGGCATGGGATGGGAATGGGGATTGGTTCTTCGGGCAGCAGTACCCGAAATCACTGGGAACAGGGAACACGCGGCATCCTGCGGGAATGGGAAGGGCACAGGATGGGATAGGAACAGGAATGGGATGGGAATGGGGACTGGTTCTCAGGGTGATAATACCAAAAACTACTGGGAATAGGGAATGGGAGATGGGATCCCACAGGATGGGATGGGAATGGGGATTGGTTCTCCAGGCAGTAGTACCCGAAATCACTGGGAACACGGAATGGGATGGAACCCAATGGGAATGGGATGGGATGGGATAGGAATGGGAATGGGACGGGATGGGATGGGATAGGGATGGGAATGGGATGGGGATAGGATGGGAATGGGGATGGGATGGGAAAGGGAATGGGATGGGAATGGG
>NW_020890740.1:0-1567 GCF_003945725.1 Corapipo altera
ACCCACCTTTACCTGTGCCACCCCTCAGCACCCTTTGGGGACCTGTGACACACCTCAGGACCCGTTGGCACCCACCTTTACCTGTGCCACCCCTCAACACCCCTTGGGGACCATCAGTGTCCTGTGGCACCCCTCAGCACCCCTTGGGGACCTGTGACACCCACCTGGAGCTGGTGGCACCCCTCAGAACCCCTTGGGGACCATCAGTGTCCTGTGCCACCCCTCAGCACCCCTTGGGGACCTGTGCCACCCATCAGCACCCGCTGGGGACTTGTGACATCCTTCAGCACCCCTTGGGGACCTGTGGCACCCCTCAGCACCCCTTGATGACCTGTGGCACCCACCTTTACCTGTGCCACCCCTCAGCACCCCTTGGGGACTTGTGACATCCTTCAGCACCCCTTGGGGATCTGTGCCACCCCTCAGCACCCCTTGGGGACTTGTGGCACACCTCAGGACCCGTTGGCACCCATCTTTACTTGTGCCACCCCTCAGCACCCCTTGGGGACCATGGGTGACCCATGCCACCCATCTGTACCCGGTGACACCCACTGTTGGTACCTGGCAGCACCCAGTGCCACCCACTGGTGCCTGTTGGACCCCAATGGTGCCCGTCAGTGCCCAGTAGTGCCCAGCAGTTCCCAGTAGAGCCCAGCAGTGCCCTGTGACCCTCACTGGTGCCCAGTAGAGCCCAGTGGTGCCCAGTGACCCTCACTGGTGGCCAGCACTGCCCAGTAGAGCCCAGTGACCCTCACTCATGTCTATTATGCCCAGCAGTGCCCAGTGGTGCCCAGTGACACCCCGGGGTGCCCGCTGGCCCCGTGTACCCCCTGTGTCTCCCCCATGTCCCCCCCTGTGCCCCTCGTGCCCACCTGCAGTCGCTGCAGGCCCGCTGGCACTCCTTGCGCTGGTAGCGGGCGATCAGTGCCCAGATGAGCAGCCCCAGGAGGCTGAGGAGGAGGAGGGAGCCCAGGACGGAGCCCACGATGATGCCAGCCTGGCGTCCGCCTGCCACGCCACCACAGCCTGTCACCGCCGGCCTCGCCGGCTGCCCACGGCCACCCGGGCACCCCGGGACACCCCCAGAGCACCAGGGGCACCCCCGGGGCACCAGGGGCACCCCAGTGCCACCCTGAGACTCCCCAGTGCCACCTTGAGTCACTCCTGAGGCACCAGGGACACCCCGAGACACCCCTGGGACACTCCTGGTGTCACCCCAGCACCAGAGACACCCCAGTGCTACCCTGTGCCAACCCTGGTGGCACCCAGGGACACCCCAAGCGCCACTTGACGCCCAGAAACACCCTCCGGTGGCACCCAGAGACAGGACAAGTGCCACCCCAGCCCCAGAGACACCCCCAGTGCCACCCTGTGCCAGCCCTGGTGTCCCCTCCGTGTGCCCCCCTCCCCATGGCACTCATGGCACACCCTCCGTGTCCCTTGTCCCCTCTGGTGGCACTCATGGGGCTGAGGGTGAACTGGTACACCGAGTACCCCCCGTGCCCCTTGTCCCCATGTCTCTTGTCCCCTCTGGTGGCACTCACGGGGCTGAGGGTGACCTGGCACA
>NW_020890741.1:0-1566 GCF_003945725.1 Corapipo altera
TGTCCCCAAATGTCCCCAAATGTCCCCAAATGTCCCCTTGCCCCCCTGGCAGCTGGAGGTGCCCTCGTGTGCCCCGGGGTGGCCGCTGGAGGTGGGTCCTGCCAACGCCTCCTTCCAGCTCCCAAACCCCCCAAATATCCCAAATATCCCAAACCCCCCTGACCCCCCAGTGCCCCCAAATGTCCCCAAATGTCCCCAAATGTCCCCAAATGTCCCCTTGCCCCCCTGGCAGCTGGAGGTGCCCTCGTGTGCCCCGGGGTGGCCGCTGGAGGTGGGTCCTGCCAACGCCTCCTTCGAGGTCCCGTCCGTCACCTGCTCCGGGCTCCGCGTTCGCTTCGTTCGAATTTGGGGCCCCCCCGGGACCCCCCCGGCCCTGCGCTGGGTCAGATACCTCACCCACAGCGACTCCTACGTCCTCAGGCTCTGAGGGACCCCGAAAACACCCCGAAAACACCCCAAAAACCACCCCAAAAATACCCCAAAATGTGCGGGTTGTGATTGTTTATTTCGGGGTGAAAACGGCAAGAAACGGGCAAAAATCTGGGGAGAGACCCCCCCAAACTGCCCCCAAAACACCCACAGTGACTCCTACGTCCTCAGGCTCTGAGGGACCCCAAAAACACCCCAAAAACACCCAAAAAACACCCAAAAACACCCCAAATTCACCCCCGAAACGCGCGGGTTGTGATTGTTTATTTTGGGGTGAAAAGGGCACTAAAAGGGCAAAAATCTGGGGAGAGACCCCCCCAAACTGCCCTGAAAACACCCACAGTGACTCCTACGTCCTCAGGCTCTGAGGGACCCCGAAAACACCCCCAAAAACACCCCAAAAAACACCCCAAAAATACCCCAAATTCACCCCCGAAACGCGCGGGTTGTGATTGTTTATTTAGGGGTGAAAAGGGCACTAAAAGGGCAAAAATCTGGGGAGAGACCCCCCCAAACTGCCCCCAAAACACCCACAGCGACTCCTACGTCCTCAGGCTCTGAGGGACCCCCAAAACACCCTGAAAACACCCCAAAAACCCCCCAAAACCACCCCAAAACCACCCCAAAACCACCCCAAATTTGCCCCCGAAACGCGCGGGTTGTGATTGTTTATTTTGGGGTGAAAACAGCACTAAAAGGGTAAAAACCGCCACTGTGTTTTTGGTGGTTGTTCAAGAGAGGGCCTGGGAGGAGAAAAGGGGGGTGGGAGCCCCAAAATCCGGGGGGAGACCCCCCAAAGCCCCCCCAAAAACGCCCCAAAAACACCCCAAAACCACCCCAAATTCGGCCCCGAAACGCGCGGGTTGTGATTTATTGAATTTGGAATTTGGGGTGAAAACGGCACTAAACGGGCAAAAAAATGGGTGGTTTTTTTAGTGTTTGTTTGACAGAGGGCCTGGGAGGAGAAAGGGGGGGTGGGAGCCCCAAAATCCGGGGAGAGAACCCCAAAAAACCCCCCAAATTCACCCCAAAACCCCCCAAACTCACCCCAAAAACACCCAAATCGTGGTTTATCAACTGGGGGGGGAGAACACGAATTTTGGGGTGAAAACGGCAGAAAACGGGCAAAAAACTGGT
>NW_020890742.1:0-1566 GCF_003945725.1 Corapipo altera
TTTTTTCAGTTGCGGGGGTGTGGTGATGGGTGAGGGAATTAGGGTTGTCCCCTGCAGCTCACCTCTCTCGGCGCGCGACCCGTGCGACTTGTTGCAGTCCACAGTCGTCAGCTGTGCAGGGGAGAGCTGGCGGAGCGATCTTCCCTCGTGAAGGTCGCTTGAGCCCAGGTGCTGACACAGGAGTTCTCTCAGTATGAGAGCCCTCACTGTGCCCCACGTTGGGCGCCACTTGCCACAGCTCGTGGGTTGAAGGAGAGGGACAGGGCACTGCAAAAAGGCTAGGACACAGATGAGGGTCTGGAAGCAATGCCCATTTTATTATGAGGGACACAGACTTATATAGAGGTGGACTAGGGGTTGGGCTCAAGCGAGGGGAGGAGAAAAGGATTGGCAGGTCAGGGAAGGCAGGGATTGGATATCAGGGTCAGGAGAGGTGGCAACTTCGGGTATCTGGGGGAATGGACCAATGGCAGCTACCTCTGCACTGCAGCAAACAGCAGCCAATCAGGCAGAAGAGCGGGAAAACAGGGGAGAGCAACAGGCTCTGGCGGGAAAACTGTGAGGGGAAGAAGGAGACAATATGGAGGGCATGATTTTTAAACAACAACCAGGGGTACAAACATGTGGATAACTTCATAACAATAAACTGGGGATAACTGGAAATAACTGAGGGTAATAGAAACAAAACTGTCAAGTCCATGTGTAGCCATTACTGGCTAGCAAAGTCTGTATTGGTGGTGACAAGTCCTTTTAAGCCTCATATATTTTTCTCCAAACTTGGTATCTCTCCCACTCCTCTCTGTTTCTTTCATCTTCATCCCCAACATCTCCCCCTTTTTTGTTTTTTGACGCCGCGGCGATATTGGCAGTCACGGTGGATATTAGGGGTCTTCGAATGCAAACTATAAGACAAGGTAAACAGGTACACAAAGAAACAATAACAAAAAGGGACAGAAGACACATAATAACAATTTTTCGGGACCAATTAGGAAGAGAAGGTAATTTAAACCAATCAAATAGATCTCCGATGCCTTCATCTTTATCTTTCTGAATGTCTCGGACCAAACTCTTTAACTGGCTGATGCTTTCATGAATCGATTGAGAGTGATCCGAGAAATTCATACAGCACATCCCCTCGAACTCCTGGCACCCGTGTCCGTGTGCAAGGAGCAAGAAGTCGATGGCCGCTCTATTTTGAAGGCTGACCTCTTTCAATTTCTGAGTATCCTCTAAAAGACCTTCTATCGCCTGGGTGGTGGCGTTAGCCTCTTTGGTCAGCCAGCATCCAAGATGTGTCAATAATGACAAGGCGTGCGCCGCACCAATCCCAGGGATAGGGAAGGATGCCCAGAAATTTTTCATGCGAGACCAGATGTGAATGCTGGAATCGCAATCGGCCGGGAAGGGAAGAGGAGGCGGCAGAGTTACGATACCACCACCCGCATGAGGCATGGCATAAATAACTGCAGGACCAGGACCATTTTGAATTCTGCTGGTTCGTGATTTGATGATTCTTGGCTCGGAATCTCTCTTTACCCGGAGGGACATTTTAATTTTGAGTCTGGG
>NW_020890743.1:0-508 GCF_003945725.1 Corapipo altera
CCCCATGTCCCCATGTCCCCCCATGTCCCTCCCAATGTCCCCATCTCCCCATGATGTCCCCATGTCCCCCCCATGTCCCCATGATGTCCACATGTCCCCATGGTGTCCCCATGGTGTCCCCATGTCCCCCCCATGTCCCCCCATGTCCCCCCCATGTCCCCATGGTGTCCCCATGGTGTCCCCATGTCCCCATGTCCCCGCAGAGCCGTACAGCCCGGCCGTGTGGGTGATGATGTTCGTCATGTGTCTCACCGTCGTGGCCGTCACCGTCTTCATCTTCGAGTACTTCAGCCCCGTGGGCTACAACCGGAGCCTGGCCAGCGGCCAGCGTGAGTGGGGACACCCGGGGTGGCACCTGGGGACACCCGGAGTGGCACCTGGGGTGGCACCTGGGGACTCCTGGGGAGGGAGGGGGGACACAACCGGAGCCTGACCAGTGACCTCGTGAGTGGGGACACACGGGGACACCTGGGGAGGGAGGGGGGACACACCTGGGGACACCTGGGGG
>NW_020890743.1:608-764 GCF_003945725.1 Corapipo altera
CAGAGCCGTACAGCCCGGCCGTGTGGGTGATGATGTTCGTCATGTGTCTCACCGTCGTGGCCGTCACCGTCTTCATCTTCGAGTACTTCAGCCCCGTGGGCTACAACCGGAGCCTGGCCAGCGGCCAGCGTGAGTGGGGACACCCGGGGTGGCACC
>NW_020890743.1:774-1566 GCF_003945725.1 Corapipo altera
GTGAGTGGGGACACCCGGGGTGGCACCTGGGGACACCTGGGGACACCCGGAGTGGCACCTGGGGACACCCGGAGTGGCACCTGGGGTGGCACCTGGGGACTCCTGGGGAGGGAGGGGGGACACAACCGGAGCCTGACCAGTGACCTCGTGAGTGGGGACACACGGGGACACCTGGGGAGGGAGGGGGGACACACCTGGGGACACCTGGGGGCACCTGGGGTGGCACCTGGGGACAGTTGGGGAGGGACACAACCGAGGCCTGGTCAGCGTGAGTGGGGACACCCGAGGACACCTGGGGAGGAAGGGGGACACACCTGGGGACACCTGGGGACACCTGGGGAGGGAGGGGGGACACAACCAGAGCCTGGCCAGTGACCTCGTGAGTGGGGACACACGGGGACACCTGGGGAGGAAGGGGGGACACACCTGGAGACACCTGGGGAGGAAGGGGGGACACACCTGGAGACACCTGGGGTGGCACCTGGGGACAGCTGGGGAGGGAGGGGGGATGCAATCGAAGCCTGGCCAGCGCGAGTTGACCCCATGTGACCCCTCCCCTGTCCCTGTGTGACCTCCCCGGTGTCCCCTGTCCCTGGGTGACCCCGTGTGACCCCATGTGACCCTGTCCCTGGGTGACCCCGTGTGACCCTGTCCCCATGTCCCTGTCCCTGTGTGACCCCGTGTGACCCCCTGTGACCCCCGTGACCCTGTCCCCATGTCCCTGTCCCTGTGTGACCCCCTGTGACCCTGTGTGACCCCTTGTGACCCCCTGTGACCCCCGTGACCCTGTCC
>NW_020890744.1:0-510 GCF_003945725.1 Corapipo altera
GGGCAGGTTTGGGGGCAGGTTCAAGGGCAGGTTTGGGGGCAGGTTCAAGGGCAGGTTTGGGGGCAGGTTCAAGGGGCAGGTTTGGGGGCAGGTTCTGGGGCACACAAAGCCCACCCAGGGGTGCCAGGGGCAGGTGTGGGGGCAGGTTCAGGGGCAGGTTCGGGGGCAGGTTCTGGGGCACACAGAGCCCACCCGGGGGTACCAGGGGCAGGTTTGGGGGCAGGTTCAAGGGCAGGTTTGGGGGTAGGTTCAGGGGCAGGTTTGGGGGCAGGTTCTGGGGCACACAGAGTCCACCCAGAGGGTGCCAGGGGCAGGTGTGGGGGGCACGTACAGAGGGAGACGCTGTTGAGGACGATGCCCGAGAAGGCCGTGCCCGTGAGGAAGCGGAAGAGGCAGTAGAGGGGGAAGGAGGGGGCGAAGGACGAGCAGATGCCCATCGCCCCCAGCTGCAGGTAACACCAGGTGAGCACCGAGCGCCGGCCGAACCTGCGGGCACGGGGAAAGGGGGGG
>NW_020890744.1:610-1031 GCF_003945725.1 Corapipo altera
GAGGAGGAGGAGATGAGGAAGAGGAAGATGGTGTGAGGAGGAGGGGGAGGAAGAGGAGAAAGAAGAGCAGGAGGAAGAGATGAGGAAGAAGAAGAAGGTGTGAGAAGGAGGAGAAGGAGAAGAGAAGGAGAAGGGGGAGGAGGAGGAGAAGGAGAAGGAGAAGGAGGAGGAGAAGAGGAGGAATAGGAGGGAGGAAGAGGATGGAGGAAGAGGAAGAGAAGGTGAGGAAGGGGGGAATGAGGAGGAGGAAGGGGAGGTGAGGAGGTAGAAAAGGGAGGAAGAAGAGAAGAAGTTAAGGAGGAGGAAGAAGGAGGGGTGAAGAAGAGGACGAAGGGTGATGAGGAGGAGGAAAAAGGGAGGAGGAGGAGGAGGAGGAAGAAGAGCAGGTGAGACAACCCCCCCGGTGCCAACCCAACCACCT
>NW_020890744.1:1131-1565 GCF_003945725.1 Corapipo altera
CAGGGGCCCCCCCTCACCTGTCGGAGAGCCCCCCGAAGACGATGCCGCCCACCAGGACTCCGGCCATGTAGAGCGACTGCGCCAACTGCCGCAGCCCCCGCGAGCCACACACCAGGTCCCACTGCGGGGGGGACACGGCACGGGGTGGGATCGGGGCCGGGGGGGTCCCCTCCGCCCTCCCAACCCCCCAGAACAGGCTGTGGTGGCCATTTGGGTCAACTGTTGGCCAATGGAAAGGTGCCACCAAACACTCAGCCACCAAACTGTCAGCCACCCTTCCCGCGGGTGGAAGAGGAAGAAATGAGGAAGAAGAAGAAGGTGTGAGAAGGAGGAGGAAGAGAAGGAGGAGGAGGAGAAGGAGGAGGAGGAGAAGGAGGAGGAGGAGAAGGAGAAGGTCCCCTAACCCCTTGTGACCCCCTTGCTGGTGGCCACAG
>NW_020890745.1:0-1564 GCF_003945725.1 Corapipo altera
AAGGGTCTGTAGATGTGTTGCAAATGGTATGTTTGTGACTTCTTGTATCAGAATTAAATAGGCTAAGTCTATTTAGAGTAATTGTGAGAGCTCTTAAAATGTTTTGTCAAGAAGCAATTAGAATACAAAACTAGATCAATTCCCTTCCAAACGATTTTAGAAGAAGGAAGGATTATGCCTTTGGCATAAATGTAGCACTCCAAGCAGTAATGAACTTCCCCACCCCTAGGTGAATTGTAGGATGCCCAAAAGGATCTGAAAAGATTCACCAGATTTACATAGTCCCTCCCACTCACAGTTCATTTAACTGATTTTCTCTTGCGTATGAAAATTTGAAGATTGATGCCATTGAAAACTTTGAACTATGTGAATTGGGAAAATTTGTAGAAAGCAACTAAACCTTTCTGAATTATCTTCCAACTCCTATGGGAAAGAGGGCAGCTATGACAATAAGACCCTTAATAAAATGAGTTGGACAGAAATTTGAATATAACTCCATGTACCACGATCAGAAGTAGGAGAAATCAACAGAAGACATTGTAATTTAGTAGTTTTGATATGCACAAAATTGCTAAGAATGTAACAGGATGTAAAAATTGTTTTGATTCAGATGAAGGCTCACATAGTCCAGGGCTCTTCCACTGACCAACAGCAGGTGGTTAAAAAAATACTGTAAAAAACAGAATAACTATACAAATGCTTTTCACAGTATACAGTTCTGGCTTGGTTAAAGGAAACAGGATTTCAGGAAAAAAACAAAAAACCAACAAAAAAACCCATCAGTGGCTCATAGGACCAAAAAGAAAGAAGAGAAAGATTTGAATAATGAAACCAACCCTAAAATAATAAAGGAAATTCTAGTTAATGATAAGGCTCAAAGGGCAGAAGTGTTCAATCACTATTCTTGTTCTGTATTTAGAGATAAGAGGTTGATATAAACAAGAAAATGATAAAGAACTTTCTAGCATTGTCCTCATTAAAAACTGTGGAGGAGTCATAGCAAAATTGATCACTAGTTGAAAAATCTGTTGAGAGAAGCAATGTGGAAGCCTTAGAATCATCGAATTGCTTAGGTTGTAAAAGACCTCTAAGATCATCAAGTCCAGCTGTTAACCTAGCACTGCCCAGTTCACCACTAAACTATTTTGAAATGTTCAAATAATTTTTTTTCTATGTATATACATGTAATTTTTGGGCACATACCTTTGAGCAAAACACTCTGTTATTTCTATTCCTTCTGGTATTTATTAGAGTAAGTACAGTGTGATATCCTATGTTTTGGTATAATGACTGTCACTTCCAGCTCCTTTGTCCCAATGCCATTACTTCTTGGAAGAAGGTATTGCCCTTTATCATACAACATTTAAATCCTTATCTCTTTATCAATCTGAAGATGTTTCTAATGTGTGGAAGTGGGGATGGGAAGTACGTAAAGGCTTCTGATGATGGAGTCACAAGGTTGGCAATAGTAGTGGAAATAGTTGCTGTCGTGATAAACCATCCAAAGGCAGCTTTCCTGGCAAATAGTTTGTCCTATGTTATTTAGGTTTAGTAACCAGAACCC
>NW_020890746.1:0-1564 GCF_003945725.1 Corapipo altera
GGGTTCTGGTTACTAAACCTAAATAACATAGGACAAACTATTTGCCAGGAAAGCTGCCTTTGGATGGTTTATCACGACAGCAACTATTTCCACTACTATTGCCAACCTTGTGACTCCATCATCAGAAGCCTTTACGTACTTCCCATCCCCACTTCCACACATTAGAAACATCTTCAGATTGATAAAGAGATAAGGATTTAAATGTTGTATGATAAAGGGCAATACCTTCTTCCAAGAAGTAATGGCATTGGGACAAAGGAGCTGGAAGTGACAGTCATTATACCAAAACATAGGATATCACACTGTACTTACTCTAATAAATACCAGAAGGAATAGAAATAACAGAGTGTTTTGCTCAAAGGTATGTGCCCAAAAATTACATGTATATACATAGAAAAAAAATTATTTGAACATTTCAAAATAGTTTAGTGGTGAACTGGGCAGTGCTAGGTTAACAGCTGGACTTGATGATCTTAGAGGTCTTTTACAACCTAAGCAATTCGATGATTCTAAGGCTTCCACATTGCTTCTCTCAACAGATTTTTCAACTAGTGATCAATTTTGCTATGACTCCTCCACAGTTTTTAATGAGGACAATGCTAGAAAGTTCTTTATCATTTTCTTGTTTATATCAACCTCTTATCTCTAAATACAGAACAAGAATAGTGATTGAACACTTCTGCCCTTTGAGCCTTATCATTAACTAGAATTTCCTTTATTATTTTAGGGTTGGTTTCATTATTCAAATCTTTCTCTTCTTTCTTTTTGGTCCTATGAGCCACTGATGGGTTTTTTTGTTGGTTTTTTGTTTTTTTCCTGAAATCCTGTTTCCTTTAACCAAGCCAGAACTGTATACT
Organism: Corapipo altera; assembly: GCF_003945725.1. Classification (NCBI taxonomy): domain Eukaryota; kingdom Metazoa; phylum Chordata; class Aves; order Passeriformes; family Pipridae; genus Corapipo; species Corapipo altera. The sequence continues at coordinate 858 of NW_020890746.1, forward strand.
GTGAAAAGCATTTGTATAGTTATTCTGTTTTTTACAGTATTTTTTTAACCACCTGCTGTTGGTCAGTGGAAGAGCCCTGGACTATGTGAGCCTTCATCTGAATCAAAACAATTTTTACATCCTGTTACATTCTTAGCAATTTTGTGCATATCAAAACTACTAAATTACAATGTCTTCTGTTGATTTCTCCTACTTCTGATCGTGGTACATGGAGTTATATTCAAATTTCTGTCCAACTCATTTTATTAAGGGTCTTATTGTCATAGCTGCCCTCTTTCCCATAGGAGTTGGAAGATAATTCAGAAAGGTTTAGTTGCTTTCTACAAATTTTCCCAATTCACATAGTTCAAAGTTTTCAATGGCATCAATCTTCAAATTTTCATACGCAAGAGAAAATCAGTTAAATGAACTGTGAGTGGGAGGGACTATGTAAATCTGGTGAATCTTTTCAGATCCTTTTGGGCATCCTACAATTCACCTAGGGGTGGGGAAGTTCATTACTGCTTGGAGTGCTACATTTATGCCAAAGGCATAATCCTTCCTTCTTCTAAAATCGTTTGGAAGGGAATTGATCTAGTTTTGTATTCTAATTGCTTCTTGACAAAACATTTTAAGAGCTCTCACAATTACTCTAAATAGACTTAGCCTATTTAATTCTGATACAAGAAGTCACAAACATACCATTTGCAACACATCTACAGACCCTT
>NW_020890747.1:0-936 GCF_003945725.1 Corapipo altera
CACAGGTGACACCAGTGACATCACAGGTGACATCAATGACATCACAGGTGACACCAGTGACATCACAGGTGACGTCACTGCTGTCAGAGGTGACGCTTGTGACCCCATAGGTGACGTCAACAGCACCACAGGTGACACCTGTGACACTTCGTGTGACGCCTATGACATCATAGGTGACATCAGTGACATCACAGGTGGCATCAGTGTCAGCAGAGATGAGAGTTGTGACATCACAGGTGACATCAATGACGTCACAGGTGACAGCTGTGACATCACAGGTGGTGTCAGTGACCTCCTAGGTGGCATCCATGACATCCCAGGTGACAGCTGTGACATCACAGGTGACAGTTATGACATCACAGGTGGTGTCAGTGTCCCCAGAGGTGACATCAGTGACATCACAGGTGACATCCATGACATCATGGGTGACACCCATGACCTCGCAGGTGACATCAGTGACATCACAGGTGACGTCACTCACATCACAGGTGACATCAGTGACATCACAGGTGAAAGTAATGATGCCACAGGTGACATCCCTGACATCACAGGTGCCATCAATGACATCACAGGTGCCATCAATGACATCACAGGTGACACTTAATGACAACACAGGTGACATCAATGACGTCACAGGTGACAGTAATGACATCACAGGTGATGTCAGTGACTCCTCAGGTGACCCCAATGACCCCCAGGTGACCCCCAGGTGACCCCAGTGACCCCGTGTGTGTTGTCCCCCCCAGGTGACCCCAATGACCCCCAAGTGACCCCAATGACCCCCCAGGTGACCCCAGGTGACCCCCAGGTGACCCCTGTGACCCCCCAAGGTGACACCGTGTGTGTTGTCCCCCCCCAGGTGACCCCAATGACCCCCAGGTGACCCCAGTGACCCTGTGTTTGTTGTGACCCCCCAGGTGACCCCCCAGGTGACCC
>NW_020890747.1:1036-1564 GCF_003945725.1 Corapipo altera
GACCCCCAGGTGACCCCAGGTGACCCCGTGTGTGTTGTCCCCCCCCCAGGTGACCCCCCCTGTGACGGTGACACCGGCGACGTCCCCCCCGGTCCCTTCCACTTCCCGTGCTACCGTTGGCTGGAGGGTTACGGCACCTGGGACCTGCCCGAGGGCACAGGTGACACCGGGGACACCTGGGGGACACCTGGGGGACCCCCCCGGGTGTGTCCCTGACGGTGTCACCCCCCCGGTGTCACCCCCACAGCCACCACCCCCCAAATGGAGCGACACCCGCGGCTGCGGCGGCTCCGGCGGCGCCTCCTGAGGCAGAGACGGAGGAGGTACAGGTGAGGGGACACCTGGACAGGTGAGGGACAGGTGAGGGGACACCTGGGCAGGTGAGGGAATGGGGACAGGGACACCTGGACAGGTGAGGGACAGGGGACGGTGACACCTGGACAGGTGAGGGACAGGTGATATTGTCATTGTCACTTGGACAGGTGAGGGACAGGTGAGGGGACACCTGGACAGGTGAGGGACAGGGGA
>NW_020890748.1:0-1563 GCF_003945725.1 Corapipo altera
CCCTCCCAGCTCCCCTCGTGCCCCCCAATCCCTGGAGGGACCCCCACCTCTCCTCCCACACCCCCCCCCAGTTCCCAGGAGGCCCCCCCATCTCCCCCCTCTTTTGTGTCCCCCCTCGATGTATTTTTATACTTTTTATGTGATTTTTTTACTGCTTTGGGGTTTTTTAAGGGAGGGGGGGGAAATAAAACCTTTGGGGGGAACAGCTCGTGTGGCTCCGAGTGGGGCTGAGGGACCCAGATGGGTCTGGGGGACACATTTTGGGAACTCAGGAATGTTGGGGGGGGGAAGGGGAGGTGACACTGGGGACCTTCGGGGGTCCCGGGGCTGTGGGAGGGAATGGGGGGGGGGGGGGGCCCCGGGGGGGGGGGGGGGGAAGGGGGGGGGGGGGGATTCCCAACAGGGACATTCCCATTCCCACGGTGACCTTTTGGATGTGCTGGGAGGTGACAGGGATGGACTGGGACCCCCCTCAGCTTTGGGGGGGGACAGGGGGGGTCCCTTGAGGGTCTGGAGACTTGGGGGGGGCTGTGCTGGGGGTCCCTGGGGAGGTGGTTTCCTTGGGAGGTGGATCCGGGGGGTCTCAGCCCTTGGACAGGGGGGTCCATGTGGGGGTCAGGGGGTCATATGGGGGTCAGGGGGTCATATGGGGGTCAGGGGGCTGGACCAGGCCCCCCCCCCCATTTTTGTCTCAATCCCCCCTTCATCGGGTGGGGACGCATTGGGGTCACCCCGTTGGCAGGGCCAGGGTGACAACGTGGCCGTGTCACCTGCGTGGTGGCACCTGCACGGCCACAGTGACACCAGTGTGGCCATGGTGACATCTGTGTGGTGACACTGGCGTGGTGACACCTGCGAGGTGACACCGAGGTGACACCGGTGCGGCCGCAGGAGGAAGTTTGAGGAGGGATTGGAAGGGGTGGGGTCCCGCTGAGCGGGAAGAGGGGGACCGAGGGGGGTTTGGGGGTGGGGTCAGGGCCGGGCGTGGCACCTGCGTCACCTGTGCCCGCTGATTTCTGCCACCACCACCGGCCACTGCGGCCACTGAGCCAGCACCACCCGGGCCGGGATACTGGGAGCCACTGGGAAGGGCTGGGAGCCACTGGGACTCAGTGGGAGCCACTGGGACTCGCTGTGAGTGACCGGGACACACTGGGAGCAACTGGGAAAGGGTGGGAGCAGCACCTGGAACGGAGACTGGGACACACTGGGAGACACTGGGACACACTGGGAAAGGGTGGGAGCAGCACCCGGGGTTAACTGGGAGACAGTGGAATTAACTGGGAAAGGCTGTGAGCAGCTCCTGGAATTAACTGGGAGATACTGGGAGTGACTGGGAAAGGCAATGGGCAGCTCCAGGAATTAACTGGGAGATACTGGGAGTGACTGGGAAAGGCAATGGGCAGCTCTGGGAATTAACTGGGAGATACTGGGAGTGACTGGGAAAGGCAATGGGCAGCTCCGGGAATTAACTGGGAGATACTGGGAGTGACTGGGAAAGGCAATGGGCAGCTCCGGGAATTAACTGGGAGATACTGGGAGTGACTGGGAAAGGCAATGGGC
>NW_020890749.1:0-597 GCF_003945725.1 Corapipo altera
CCCCCCCACGCCACGACCCCACCCCTCCACCAGACCCTGGACACGCCCCCTTTCCATGACCATGCCCACCACGACCACACCCACCACTCTGGACCACGCCCCCTATCCATGACCACACCCCCTTCCTCTCTGCCCTCCCAGCCCGCCCTTCCCAGCCCACCTTGCTCCTGGACACGCCCCCCGACCACGCCCAGGCGCTGCTCACCTGCGTCGCCCCTGATGGCCCCGCCCACCCCGACCACGCCCAGCGACGCTTCTACTTCTTCTGCGGCGGCGCCCAGCGATTGGTCGACACCACGGCGGGCAGCCAATCGCAGCTCAGCATCGCCCTGGCCACGCCCCCCGGTGGTAGCACTGAGGCCACACCCCCTTTCACCTGCCAGTACGAGGAGTGGGTGGGGGAGGGGTGGGTGCTGTCCCCACCCAGTGCCCCCCTCACCGTGGCCCCACCCCCTGGTGAGTCCCCCAAAAATAGGGGGCGTGGCCATGGACGTGGTGGGTGTGGTCATGGTGGTGGGCGTGGTCATGGTGGTGGTGGGTGTGGTCATGATGGTGGGTGTGGTCGTGGTGGTGGGCGTGGTCATGGTGGTGGTGGGC
>NW_020890749.1:697-1563 GCF_003945725.1 Corapipo altera
TGGTCATGGTGGTGGGCGTGGTCATGGTGGTGGTGGGTGTGGTCATGATGGTGGGTGTGGTCGTGGTGGTGGGCGTGGTCATGGTGGTGGTGGGCGTGGTCATAGTGGTGGTGGGCGTGGTCATGGTGGTGGGTGTGGTTGTGGAGATGGTGGGCGAGGTCATGGAGGTGGTGGGTGCGGTCGTGGTGGTGGTGGGTGTGGTCATGGTGGTGAGCGTGGTCATGGAGATGGTGGGTGTGGTCATGGACGTGGTGGGCGTGGTCATGGCGGTTGTGGGTGTGGTCATGGTGGTGGGCATGGTCATGGAGATGGTGGGTGTGGTCACAGTGGTGTGGGGTGTGGTCATGTTGGTAGTGGGTGTGGTCACGGTGGTGGTGGGTGTGGTCACAGAGGTGGTGGGTGTGGTCACAGTGGTGGTGGGTGTGGCCATGGAGATGGTGGGTGTGGTCACAGTGGTGGAGGGTGTGGTCATGGGGGTTGTGGGTGTGGTCACAGTAGTGGTGGGTGTCGCCGTGGTGGTGGGTGTGGTCACAGTGGGGGTGGGGATGGTCCCAGTGGTGGTGGGTGTGGTCATGGAGGAGATGGGTGTGGTCACAGTGGTGTGGGGTGTGGCCTTGAGGTGGTGGGTGTGGCCATGGAGGTGGCAGGTGTGGTCATGTTGGTGGTGGGTGTGGCCACGGAGGTGGTGAGTGTGGTCACAGTGGTGGAGGGTGTGGTCATGGAGCTGGAGGGTGTGGCTATGGAGGTGCTGGGCGTGATCTTGGAGGTGGTGGGTGTGGTCATGGAGGTGGTGGGTGTGGCCACATGGATGGGGTGTGGCCATGGGGGTGATGGGTTTGTCCCAATGGTGGTGGGTGTGGTCATGG
>NW_020890750.1:0-1074 GCF_003945725.1 Corapipo altera
GGGGGTTGGGAGGGATGGAGACCAAGGGTTTGGGTGGGTTTAGGGGTCCCGGGAGGGTTGGGTGGGATGGAGACCAGTGGGTTGGGTGGGCTGGGGGTCCTGGGTGGGTTTTTGGGGTACCAGGGTTGGGTTTTGGGATGGTTTGGGGGTCACAGGGGAGTTGGGTGGGTTGGGGGTCCTGGGTGGGATTTGGGGTACCAGGGTGGGTTTGGGGATGGTTTGGGGGTCCTGGGTGGGATTTGGGGTCCCTGGGTGGGATTTGGGGTCCCAGGGTGGGTTTGGGGATGGTTTCAGGGGTCCCAGGAGGGTTGGGTGAGACGGAGATATCTGGGGTTGGGTGGGGTTTGGGGGTCCTGGGTGGGTTTAGGGGTCCCAGGTGGGTTTGGGGGTTGGGTGGGATGCAGAGCAGAGGGGTGGGGGTCCCATGGGCAGGGGGAGGGGCCGAGTCTGGGGGCTCTGGGGGCGCAGTGTGGGGTCTCTGGGGGCTCATTTTGGAGTCTCTGGGGGCGCAGTTTGGGCTCTCTGGGGGTGCAGTGTGGGGGTGCAGTGTGGGGTCTCTGGGGGTGCAGTGTGAGCTCTCTGGGGGCGCAGTTTGGGCTCTCCGGGGGCTCATTTTGGGGGTCCCACCTTGGCCATCTTGCTCTTGCTGTCGGCCGTCAGGAAGCTCATGTTGTTGATCTCGTTCTGCACCACAAAGTTCTGCTCCTCACGCTTGAAGTTCTGCCCGGGGTGGGGGGGAACACACAGAGGGGTGAGGGGATCCCCCACAAAGGCCCCCGGACCCCCCCAGGACCCCCCCAGAGCCCCCCACTCACGTGGGACTTGGACCAGTAGATGAAGACCTCGCCCACCATGCGGAACAGCTCCTCGGCGTCCTCGTTGGGCTCCGTCAGCCACTTGGCCCTGGGGACAGCGGGGGCACGGGGGGCACCTCAGTGGGTCACAGGGCCCCCCATGTCCTCCATGTGTCCCCCATGTTCCCCCCTGTCCCCCCATGTCCCCATGTCCCCCCATGTCCTCCATGTCCCCCCCATGTTCCCCCCTGTCCCCCCATGTCCCCATGTCCCCCCATGT
>NW_020890750.1:1174-1563 GCF_003945725.1 Corapipo altera
CCCCCCCATGTCCCCCCATGTGTCCCCATGTCCCCCATGTCCCCCCCTGTCCCCCATACCTGCTGTTGTCCACGTAGCGGATGAGCAGGGGGTAGAGGGCGTACAGGTCCCTGCAGAGCACGGAGAACTCGTCCCTGATGAGCAGCTCGGCGTCCTCGCCCTCGGCCTTGCCCTCGAGCCGCAGCTGCTCCTCCTCGGCCACCACCTTCCCCGCGCGCTTGCGCAGCCGCCCCAGCGTGGGGATGAAGTGGGAGCGCAGCAGCTCCGGCCGGGCCTTGCTCACGATGGGCTGGGCGAACACTGCGGGGGCACAGGGACCCTCAGGGCACCCAGGGACACCCCCATGTCCTTTGGGACCACCCAGGGACACCCCCATGTCCTTTGGGACC
>NW_020890751.1:0-433 GCF_003945725.1 Corapipo altera
CACTGGGGAGGGACTGGGGGCAGTGAGGAGGGACTGGGATGGGACTGGAGACACATCAAGGGAGTTGGATTGCACTGGGTGCGACTAGGGGCACTGGGCTGAGACTAGGGGCACTGGAGAGGGACTGGGGGTAGTAGGGAGGGACTGGGATGGGACTGAGGGCACTGCAGATGGACTGGGGAGAACTGGGTGGGCACTGGACTGCAACTGGGATTCTCAGGGGAGGGACTGAGGGAACTGGGATGGGACAGGGGTCATTGGAGACGGATTGGGGACAGTGGGACTACAGGCACTGGGATGGGACTGAGATGTGCTGGGCGGGCAGAGGGATGGGACTGAGGTTACTGGGGAGGAAACTGGGATGGAACTGGGAGCACTGGGAAGGGACTGGGATAAGACTGGGAAGGGACTGCAAGGGGACTGTGACAGGACT
>NW_020890751.1:533-1060 GCF_003945725.1 Corapipo altera
GGGATGGGACTAGGCAAACTGGGGAAGGACTGGGTTGCACTGCAGGAGGACACTTGGGAGGGAAAGGAGGTGGTGGGTTGCACTGGGGGAAGTGGGAAGAGACTGGGATGAGAGTGGGGGCACTGGGGTGGGACTGGGAGTACAGGTTGCACTGGGCTAGGACTGGGGGAACTGGGCAGGGAGCAGGGAGGGACTGGGAAATGACTGGGATGGGAATGGGATGCACAGGGAAAAGGAGCCCAACGCACGGGGGAGGGACTGGGAGCGCAGGTGGCACTGGGCTAGGACTGGGGGAACTGGGCAGGGTGCAGGGAGGGACTGCGAGGGGACTGGGAAGGGAACTGGGATGGGACTGTGATGGGAATGGGATGCATGGGAGAAAGGAGCAGAATGCACTGGGGAGGGACTGGGATCAAGGGGAAAGCCACTGCAGGGACTGGCATTGGACTGGGGAGGGACTGCAAGGGGACTGTGACAGGACTGGGGAGGGGCCTGGGGAGTGGGCCTGGGATGGACCTGGGATGCAC
>NW_020890751.1:1160-1563 GCF_003945725.1 Corapipo altera
GTACTGGGGAGGGACTGGGGAGGGACTGGGAATCACTTAGGAGGGACTGGGATGGGACTAGGCAAACTGGGGAAGGACTGGGTTGCACTGCAGGAGGACACTTGGGAGGGAAAGAGGTGGTGGGTTGCACTGGGGGAAGTGGGAAGAGACTGGGATGAGAGTGGGGGCACTGGGGTGGGACTGGGAGTACAGGTTGCACTGGGCTAGGACTGGGGGAACTGGGCAGGGAGCAGGGAGGGACTGGGAAATGACAGGGATGGGAATGGGATGCACAGGGAAAAAGAGCCCAACGCACTGGGGAGGGACTGGGGGCAGTGAGGAGGGACTGGGATGGGACTGGAGACACTTCAAGGGAATTGGATTGCACTGGGTGCGACTAGGGGCACTGGGCTGAGACTAGGGG
>NW_020890752.1:0-1562 GCF_003945725.1 Corapipo altera
TCCATGTGTCCAAATAACCTGTTACAAAATACCCATTGCACTGCACTAATTTCAAAAATCCCTCCAGGTGAGGCACACACTTGCACTGACTCCCAACCCCTCTCTGGGTCTTTGCCCTGCACTTATCTTGCCGACAGCCGGGGACGAGAATCCATCTTCGATGCAGAGGAGGGGCACCTGGGCTGGCTCAGAGGTTCCTGTCATCATGAGAGTACTCCAAGTCAACTATGAGAAAGAAAACCAGAAGCGATATGTCAGTTGTGTGCCATGGGGCTCAGACCAGAGTGATCTCTCTACTCACCATCAGCGAGACCAGACCAGAGTCGGACACTGTGGCTGTCACCTTCCGGGATACCTGAGTGAGTGAGACATAACATCAGAAGGCATCTCTGAAGCTGCAGTGGATCCCTGTTCTTCCTGCTGCCTCCCCAACTCACCTAGAAGGCTCCTCTCTCTTCAGCTGCTCCCAAGTCCTCCCCTGCAAATGAAAGGGGTAAATGTTCAAACACTGAGCTCTCAAACATTTAGGGATGGCTCACAAGCAAAGCCAAAAACCTCTAAACACCATCAGACTCCATGCTGAAGCGTTGCTACACACCCTGAAGTGGACAGACGGCCGCTGCGAGACAACACGGACGCGGAGGCTTGTGCTGACGTAATGCCTCATCCTGGCTCTCTCGGCTCCTTCAGCTTGACCTCTTATAGGATGGACCTTCGGCACCTTCATCAGACAGGCAAAGGGTTGTGTATCACCTGGAAAAAAAAGTAAACAGCTACAACATGTATGCACAGATTGACCACATAGACAACATTCTCAAACTAACTCCAAACTCGGCTGGGGATTAAAATTCTCACCTTGCTCGTCTCCCTGCTCAGCCGCTACCCCTCGAGACCGATTGGGCCCAACCTGGAAAATAAAAAACAAAAAGGCACAAGATAAAGGACTCCTGCGGCTAAAACTGACATCCTGCATATAACACCTAATACAACCTTCTTACCAGGCTGCTTCAACTTCTCTCGGTCTGGGGTACATTGTGTCCGCTTATCTGAAAAAAAACAACAAAAAACAAAGGGTTAGTCAGGTCACCCACATGGTCACTGAGACCTTAACCACTTAACTCATTTCCACTGAGCGAATGAGAACTCTGACCGCAGCCTACAAGAATACAAATGATAACCCAGCTGCAAGGCCCTGCTATCCAAGTACCATCAGCTCCACAACACTCAGCTATAATGATTGCACACGAGTTATGTACACCCGCTCCATCCGGCAGGACCGTACAGCCATCGGCTCAACTGCCTAAGGTAACTGACATGTTAATGGGAGACTCTGAGCAATATTCTATCTACCCACTGACCCATGGAGCAGGGCAGAGCAGTTCCAGGCTGACCCCAAGTGAAACACCCCACACCTGTGATGACACACACCATAGAACACAATTAAGAGGAGCAGGACACAAAACAGGAACGAGACAGAGAACGTGACACAGACCGGAACTGCTCTGCCCTGCACATGTGAATCCAATGATACAAAGTAAGCCCTTCCTTCCATGTGTCCAAAT
>NW_020890753.1:0-1562 GCF_003945725.1 Corapipo altera
TGGAATTGTCCTGGTTGGGCTGGAAGGGACACCAAGGAGGTCCCTTTTTTTGGAGGAAAATCCCCCAGATCCAGCCCTTGGAGAAGCCCAAAATTCCCACTTTTCCATCAGAATTCCTTGGGTTTTTTTCAGGAAGCAGCAGCCTGGATGGAGCAGCACCGGGGCTGTCCCTGGAGACTCTGAGGTCGTGTCTTTGCACAGTTTGGATCCTCCCACCCCCCAAATCCCAAGGGAGGCCCCTTCCTTGCCCTTGGAATTCCCGGCGGAGCTCCAGGAGGCCCTGGAATATCTGGGAAAGGGAGAGGATGGTGGACATGGAGGTGACACCAGGGGTGGAACCAGATGGAACCCACCCCCCAAATCCCAAGGGAGGTCCCCCCCTTGCCCATGGAATTCCTGGTGGAATACCCTGGAGAGGAGGCCCTGGAATATCCGGGAGAAAGGGAGGACGGTGGACATGGGGCTGGAACCAACCCAGCCCTGAAAGGTGGGAGGAACCCACCCCCCAAATCCCAAAGGAGGTCCCTCCCTTGCCCATGGAATTCCCTGTGGAGCTCCAGGAGGCTCTGGAATATCCGGGAGAGAGGGAGGATGGTGGAACCAACCCAGCCCCGGGAGGAATCCAGGAGAGAGGAGCAGAGGGGGGGCAGGGAGAGCCCAGGGAACCACTCACCCATCCCAGCCACGGCTCCGGGAGGAATCCCCGAGTCCTCCCTCCCCGGGATTCATTTTATATCCCCCGGGATTACCGGAGCCCCGCGGCGCTTCCCGAGTCCGCCGCCAATCAAAGGGCAGAGGTTTGGGTGGGATCTGGTCACGGGAAAGGGGAACCAGCAATCAAATCCAGCAGAGTCAGTTCCCCGATGAGTTTGGGGTTTGTTGGGGTTTTTTTTTTCCCCTCTTTACTCACCCCCGTCATCGTTTTGGCCGCCGGCCACGAGGCCACGGCGCCGTTTCCACACCCAGGGCTGAGACTTTTCCCGGCAGGGAACTCGTCACATTCGGGGCTTTTTCCTCGTGTTGCAGCGAGGGCTGAGTGAGCAGATCATCGTCAGGGGGATGGACCCGCAGACACCTCGGGCCACGGCCTCTTCTGGGGCATTTCCAGGAAAAGCTTCGTCTGCTGGACGCTCTCGACGGGGGTGGAGGAGGGGGTGGGGTGGGAAGGGACCTGAAAGGGGCCATAAAGATCATCCAGGGACCTCAAAGATCATCCAGGGGCCTTAAAGATCATCCTTAAGGATCATCCAAGGATCTCAAAGATCATCCAGGGACCTCAAATATCATCCAGGGATCTCAAAGACCATCCAGGGGCCCTAAAGATCACCCAGGGGCCCTAAAGATCACCCAGGGACCTTAAAGATCATCCAGGGGCCCTAAAGATCACCCAGGGACCTTAAAGACCACCCAGGAACCTCAGAGATCGTCCAGAGATCTCAAAGATCATCCTTAAGGATCATCCATGGATCTCAAAGATCATCCAGGGACCTCAAGGATCATCCAGGGGCCTTAAAGATCATCCAGGGATCTCAAAGACCATCCAGGGGCCCTAAACATCATCC
>NW_020890754.1:0-1561 GCF_003945725.1 Corapipo altera
TTGTTTTGGTGAAAACAAGGCCCCACTCAAGGCTGTGAGGGCGCTCAATCTGCTCCAGGCTGCCCTAAAGGATCAGGATCCAAGGGATGGATCTCCTCCATCCCACGAAGGGCACATCCCTCTATTTAACACTGAACCCAAATCGCACCCCATGCTCCAAGATGTCCTGCCTAAAAACTGCACAAACACTGCCTGTTCAAGGTCACTTGGCCAAACCAGCCCAGGACAAGCCCATGTGGGTCACTCTGTTGTGTCTCCAAGCCAACACTGGCCAGGACACCCAGAGCTGCCCCAACACTGACGCTCTGTTCCAGAAGCTTTGCTCCACTCCACAGGAAAACCCCGAGGCTTGGAGTGCCCTCCCCCAAACCCTGGCAGTCAGGGGGAGCCTTGACATGTTTCAGCAAGGTTTGGATCACCCCCTGCTTCCGGATGCAGCAAATCCCAAGGAAAATCCAGAGAGCTGCTCCCAACCAGCTCCAGGTGCTTAAACCTCAGGTGCCCCCCTCCAGCAGAGGCTTTACAGTCTTTCAGGTAGAGACGTAAAATCTTCACCTTGTAAATCCTGACACCACCACGGATTATTAGACACCCTCCTTTTACGTTTTGCACTAAATTATGTGACATTAAACAGGACCAGATGAAGGATTCATCATAAAAAGGCCCAACAGCAGCAACCTGAGCCCCGAGAGGTCCAGGTTTCTCACACCACAGGGAATCTCCATGAAGTTAAAGAGCTTAAAATTAGTGCATTAGCGAGTGAAAGTCACTTTGTGCAGAGAGTTAAAGATCACTTCTCCCCAGTACTCTTAAAGTAAAAATCAAGAGAGTCAATTTAAAGGTTTGTTTTTTTTTAATGTGTGGCCTCAAATCATCACAAAAACTCCTCACCACTGAAAGGAACACCCAGACTAAAAAAACTGAAGATGTTCTTCTCAAAGTACTTTTGAAGCTGGTAAAGCACTTGATGGTTTTCATTTAATCTGGAGATGGATGACAAAGTTATTGAGGTTGTGATTCTGACCTAAATCTTCCCTCTCTGAGCCCAAACAAGACACTGCCATCAACTAAACATTGATGAAAAAGAAATCCCTCCATTTCTTCTCTACAAGGCCAGGTTGGATGGGGCTTGGAGCAACCTGGGCTGGTGGAAGGTGTCCCTGCCCATGGCAGGGGTGGAATGAGATGGGCTTTAAGGTCCCTTCCAACCCAAACCATTCCATGATTCTTCTATTGGAAACAAATTTGTTTTCAAGTTTTCAGAGACTTTCATTCTCTGTGCCCTGGACATGAAACTGCAGCCAGAACAGGGTGTGGAGGAGAATCAGCCCTCAAGGAAAATAAAGATTTGGGGTAAACACAGAGCTTTGCTTCCTTTGACCTGCTCAGGGAAAGGGGCTTTAGAGGCTGGGGCAGACCCCCAGTACCATCATTTTATCTCTGGGTTTGATTGAAATTTTATAGGGAGCCATTAAAGAGCTCCATGAATGTTGTGCAGCTGTTGGGACATTCACACACATCCCATCCCTCCAATCCAACACATCCCATCCCTCCAATCCAA
>NW_020890755.1:0-1561 GCF_003945725.1 Corapipo altera
TAGGAAACGAGAAATGCGGGCTACAGGAGTTCTCTGAAGGACAGAGAATAACGAAAGGAAAGAGGAACGGCTCGACAAAAATAAGAACTGTGAGTATTCCGGTGGACTGCTTCGGAGACTGAGCTCTGTGAAGAACCTACCAGGAAGAACGGCAGCCTCGAAGGACCTGCACAAGTACCACTGCAGCGGTCCGCACGATCCCCGTCCGCCAACCGTGCGCACCGAGCAGAACCGCGACCAGCGCAACCAACCCGGCTCCCCACCAGCACCGAATGCGCCGATCCGCAGCCCGGTCTCTCTCTGCCCCCGACAGTCCCGGCTCTCTGCTCCCGCCGGGCCACCTCCTTTCCACCTCCTCTCCCTCGTCTGCCTTCCTCTCCCTCCCCTGCCCTCCTCAGACAGTTTCGCCCCGGCACTGTTCCCCTCAACCTACTGCCGATGTGTTAGTTCCAACATATCTAGTTCATGAACGACAACCTGTTCCCTGGCCCTCTGAGTAAGAGGAGAAGGAGTAGGGTCACAGCAGTGTTCACTCACGGAGACTGCATGTCCATGAAGTCCAAAGCACCTTGGAGATGCCATTCCACGTCGGAGTTTTCTCTGGGGAAAAAGTGCTGGGGAGGGACAAGAAGGCAGATGAGTGGGAGGAGGCGGAAAGGAGGCGACCCGGCCGGAGCAGAGAGCCGGGGTTGTCGGTGGCAGAGAGAGGCCGGGTGACGGATCGTCGAATACGGCGCTGGTGGGGAGCGGGGCTGGCGGCGCTGGCCGCCGTTTTGCTCGGTGCACACGGCTGGTGACCGGGGATCGAGGGGGCCGCGGCAGGGGTGGCCGTGCAGGTCCCTCGAGCCTGCCTTCCTGCCTCCTAAGTTCTTCACAGAGCTCAGTCTCCGAACAATGAAAAGACCGGTGAGTGTTCCGAGGGAATGCTTTAGGGAGCAGAGGGAGGAACGGACGGGAGGATATTTCGGAGACTGAGCTCTGTGAAGAACCTACCAGGAAGAACGGAAGCCTCGAAGGACCTGCACGGCTACTGTCCCCGGTCGCCAGCCGTGCGCACCGAGCGGAACTGCGGCCAGTGGCGCCAACCCCGCTCCCCACCAGCACCGTATTCGACCATCCGCCGCCCGGCCTCTCACTGTCCCCGACAGCCCTGACTCTCTGCTTCGCCTCCTCTCCCTCCTCTGCCTTCTTCTCCCTCCCCTGCCCTCCTCCGGCAGCTCCGCCCCGGCACTGTGCCCGGCGTCGTTGCCTCTCGTGCTCTCGTCTGCTGACGGCATGAAGCGGAGGGCAGGTGAGAGCGGCGGCAACGGGGCGGCGGTCGGGGCTCTTCACCGCGGAGGCGGCGGGACTGGGCTGGTTGGCAGAGCAGCGGATGCGTATCGGGGAGCTCAAGATTGACAGACCATGAGCTTTTCTCGTCACCATCATCTCTTCCTACTCATGTCTCTTTTGCTGACCCGGGGAGACTCCTGAATAGTTCTCCAGGGCACGCGCTTTTGAGAACGGTGGAGGGACACGAGAGGCAGAACATCCCTCCGGGCTCGGCAACCCGGTTCAACCC
>NW_020890756.1:0-1561 GCF_003945725.1 Corapipo altera
TCAGGGGGCCACCCCGGACCCCCCTTTCCCATCCCCTCTGCCCCACGGCCGCCCCAGCGCCAGCTCTTGGGTAGGGGAATTCCAACCTCCCTCGCACTCACTTTTGGGGCCCCCACACCCCCTTTTTTTTCTCCCCCCTTTTCCCCCGTTTCCACCGCCGCCCCATTCCCGCCCCCCCCGCTCACCCGACAGCTCCTCGCCCGCAGCCGGGGGGGCTCCCAGCAGCACCAGGACCGCCAGCACGGCCCCAGCTCCCCGCACACGCTCCATGCCCAGCGCCGGACAGCTGCTGACAGCCCAAACCCAGCCGGGCGGCGCCGTTTTGGTTTGTTTTGGACGCTCTTTGACCTTCTGAGGGTAAAGTCCGGGAACGGTTTTGCGTCGCGTCTTCCCGGCGACTGATGAGTCATCAGCGCGGCGCGCTGGGATTGGGCGCGGGCGGCGTGGGCGCTTTGGGATTGGCTGAGGGCTGTTGGGGGCCCCCGCGGCAGCCCCGGGGCTGGGGGGTTCGGGGGGTCCGTGGGCTGCGGGGGAGGGGGGAGCTCAGGGCCCACCAAAAATGCCCATCCAGGGAGTGCAGAGAATTGGGAAGCTTTACTGGGAAAATCGGGAGCAGTCAGCTGGTGTCAGAACAAATGCAGGTACAGAGGGATACATGATCCCCCCAAAATTAGCACGGGGATGGATTGAGGGGTCCAGGCTGGGCCCTCTCATCCCTCTAAGGACCCTCCAAATCCCTTCTCAGCCTTTCCATTTTACCCCCAAAGCCGCTCTCATCCCCAAAACGCTCCCACAAAACTCCCTCCCAGTGTCCCCCAGGACTCCCCAAAGCCCCTCTCAGCCCTCCCAGCACACACCAACCTCCTTCTCAGCCTCTCCATTCCCCCCCAGACCCTTTCCCTTACCCCCCAAACTCCCTCCCAGTTCCCCCCACGGCCCCCAGAGCCCCTCACCCCCCTCCCAGTGTGCCCCCGGTGCTGGGGGGGCCGGGCCGTACCCCAGTCCCGGCTGAGGGGGTGCTCCAGGCTGACGTGCTCCACCCGGCACCGGGGGGGATTTCCAGCATCACCAGCACCTGGTGGGTCCAGTCCCCGTTGCCTCAAGAGAGCGCCGAGGAAAAGACTCCAGGCCAGGGGAGTGGATGAGATGAGACAAACCCCCCCGGTGCCGGGTGGAGCACGTCAGCCTGGAGCACCCCCTCAGCCGGGACTGGGGTACGGCCCGGCCCCCCCAGCACCGGGGGCACACTGGGAGGGGGGTGAGGGGCTCTGGGGGCCGTGGGGGGAACTGGGAGGGAGTTTGGGGGGTAAGGGAAAGGGTCTGGGGAGAATGGAGAGGCTGAGAAGGAGGTTGGTGGGTGCTGGGAGGGCTGAGAGGGGCTTTGGGGAGTCCTGGGGGACACTGGGAGGGAGTTTTGTGGGAGCCTTTTGGAGATGGGAGCGGCTCTGAGGGGAAATGTAAAGGCTGAGAAGGGATTTGCAGGGTCCTTGGAGGGGTGAGGGTCCCAGCCTGGACCCCCCAATCCATCCCCGTGCTTATTTTGGGCGAGTCGTGTTTCCCC
>NW_020890757.1:0-631 GCF_003945725.1 Corapipo altera
CAGTGGGGTCACCTGGGGGTGACAACACACACGGTGTCACCTTGGGGGATCACAGGGGTCATCTGGAGGTCGTTGGGGTCACCTGTGATGTCATTGGTGTCACCTGTGATGTCATTGATGTCACCTGAGGAGTCACTGATGTCACCTGTGATGTCATTACTGTCACCTGGGATGTCATTGATGTCACCTGGGATGTCATTGATGTCACCTGTGATGTCATTACTGTCACCTGGGATGTCATTACTGTCACCTGGGATGTCATTGATGTCACCTGTGATGTCATTGGTGTCACCTGGGATGTCATTACTGTCACCTGTGATGTCATTACTGTCACCTGGGATGTCATTGATGTCACCTGGGATGTCATTGGTGTCACCTGTGATGTCATTACTGTCACCTGTGATGTCATTACTGTCACCTGGGATGTCATTGGTGTCACCTGTGATGTCATTACTGTCACCTGGGATGTCATTGGTGTCACCTGTGATGTCATTACTGTCACCTGGGATGTCATTGGTGTCACCTGGGATGTCATTGATGTCACCTGAGGAGTCACTGATGTCACCTGTGATGTCATTACTGTCACCTGGGATGTCATTGGTGTCACCTGTGATGTCATTACTGTCACCTG
>NW_020890757.1:731-1561 GCF_003945725.1 Corapipo altera
ACTGTCACCTGTGATGTCATGGATGTCACTTGAAAAGTCGCTGACGTCACCTGTGATGTCATTACTGTCACCTGTGATGTCGCTGATGTCACCTGTGATGTCATGGGTGTCACCCGTGATGTCATTACTGTCACCCATGATGTCATGGATGTCACCCGTGCTGTCACAGCTGTCACCTCTGGGGACACTGACACCACCTGTGATGTCATAACAGTCACCTGTGATGTCACAGCTGACACTTGTGAGGACATTGATGTCACCTGTGATGTCATGGATGTCACCTGTGATGTCACTGGTGTCACCTGTGATGTCACAGTGACATCACCTGCGGTGTCACTGGTGTCACCTGTGATGTCACTCGTGTCACCTGTGGTGTTGGTGACATCACCTGCAGAGTTGATGACATCACCTGCAGTGTCATTGGTGCCACCTGTGATGTCACTGGTGTCACCTGCACAATTGATGACGTCACCCGTGATGTCAGTGATGTCACCTGTGATGTCACAGCTGTCACCTGTGATGTCAGTGACGTCACCTGTGATGTCACTGGTGTCACCCGTGATGTCACTGGTGTCAGCTGCACAATTGATGACGTCACCCGTGATGTCAGTGATGTCACCTGTGATGTCACTGGTGTCACCTGTGATGTCACAGTGACATCACCTGCAGTGTCATTGGTGTCACCTGTGATGTCACTGGTGTCACCTGTGGTGTTGGTGACGTCACCCGCGGGGATGATGACATCACCTGTGACGTCACCTGTGATGTCACTGGTGTCACCCGGTGCCTTGGTGACGTCACCCGTGACGTCACAGCCGTCCCCTGCAGTG
>NW_020890758.1:0-1560 GCF_003945725.1 Corapipo altera
GTGAGTTTCTGGTCATTTTTTGGGGAGATTTGGTTGAATTTCTGGTCATTTTTTGGGGAGATTTGGGTAAGTTTGAGGTCATTTTTTGAGGGAGATTTGTGTCAGTTTCTGGTCATTTTTTGGGGTGATTTGGGTGAGTTTGTGGTCAAATTTCAGGGAGATGTGGGTGACTTTTGAGGTCATTTCTTGGGGAGTTTTGGGTGAGTTTCTCGTCATTTTTGGGGGAAATTTGGGTGAGTTTCTGGTCATATTTTGGAGAGATTTGAGTGAGTTAGGGTTAGGGTTAGGGAAAATTGGGGTAAATTGGAAAAAATCTGAGAAAATCAGGAAAAATCTGGGACAATGAGGAAAAATCCTGGAAAATGTGGAAAAATGTTGGAAAATCTGGGAAAAATGAGGAAAAATCTGGGAAAATGGGGAGAAAATCTGGGAAAATGTGGAAAAATGTGGGAAAAAAAGGGGAAAATGTGGGAAAACTGGGTTAAACTGGGACAATGGGGAAGAAATGGGAAATTCTGGGAAAATGGGGAAAAATCTGGTAAAATGTGGAAAAAATGCGGGAAAATGTGGAAAAACTGGGTTAAACTGGGAGGAACTGGGAGAAACTGGGCCAGAGGAAAAGGGCCGTTGGCATGAAAATGTGAACCTGCCCTGACCCAGGACCCACAGGGGGGTAAACTAGGTTAAACTGGGACATACTGGGAGGCACTGGGGGGGAAACTGGGAGCTACTGGGACATACTGGGGGGCTCACTGGGGTTACTGGGATGGTCTCTGGGGTTACTGGGAGCTACTGCGGGGGTTAGTGGTGGGGGGGTTACTGAGGGTTGGGGAGAGACAGGGAGAGACCTCGAAGGTGGGGGAGGGGCAGATGGGTCCCTGAGGGTGGGGGAAGGGCAGGAGGTTCCTCCAGGGGTGGGGGAGGGGCATGGAGGAACCCCGAGGGTGGGGAAGGGACCCTGAGGGTTCCTGAGCGTGGGGGAGAGGGGCAGGAGAGGTCATTTTTTGAGGAGATTTGTGTGAGTTTTGGGTCATTTTTGGGGGCGATTTTAGTGACTTTTAAGTCACTTTTTTGGGGGGAGATTTGGGTGAGTTTCTGGTCATATTTTGGGGAGATTTGGGTGAGTTTTGGGTCATTTTTTGGGAGATTAGGTTGAATTTGTAGTAATTTTTTGGGAAGATTTGGGTGAGTTTTGCGTCATTTTTTGTTGAGATTTCTGTGAGTTTGTGGACATTTTTAGAGGAGATTTGTTTAAGTTTCTGGTCATTTTTTTGGGGAGATTTGCGTGAGTTTCGGGTCATCTGTGGAGAGATTTAGGTGTATTTGTGGTCATTTTTTGGGGAGATTTGGGTGAGTTTGTGGTCATTTCTTGGGGAGATTTCTGTGAGTTTGTGGTCATTTTATGGGGAGATTTGGGTGAGTTTGTGATCATTTTTTGGGGAGATTTGGTTGAATTTCTGGTCATATTTTTGAGAGATCTCAGTGAGTTTGTGGTCATTTTCTGGGGAGATTTGTGGGAGTTTTGGGAAATTTGGGGGGAGAAAATTTTGGGGAAATTTA
>NW_020890759.1:0-775 GCF_003945725.1 Corapipo altera
GGGGACACCCAGGAGGGGTTGGGGACACCCTGGAGGGCTTGGGGACACCTGAGGGGTTGGGGACACCTGAGGGGTCCCTGGGGACACCCAGGAGGGGTTGGGGACACCCTGGGGACAACGAGAGGGGTTGGGGACACCTGGGAAGGGTTGGGGACACCCAGGAGGGCTTGGGGACACCCAGGACCCCCGGACAGCCTGGGGACACCCAGGAGGGGTTGGGGACACCCTGGGAACAACGGGAGGGGTTGGGGACACCTGGGAGGGGTTGGGGACACCCTGGGGACACCTGGGAAGGGTTGGGGACACCCGAGGGGTCCCTGTCACCTACCTGAGGTCCTGGATGAGGGTCTCGGCCTCGGCGTGGGGTCGGGGCGGGGGATCCTCGCGGGGGACGCGGCTCTCGGTGGTGAACATCCCACTGAGATCCCGGTACAGGCACAGGGCTGTCACCCGGGATTGCTGGAATGGGAATGGGAATATGGGAATGGGAATGGGAATGGAACATCCCAAAGATCCCGGTACAGGCACAGGGCTGTCACCCGGGAATATGGGAATGGGAATATGGGAATGGGAATGGGAACATCCCACTGAGATCCCGGTACAGGCACAGGGCTGTCACCCGGGATTGCTGGAATGGGAATATGGGAATGGGATTGGGAACATCCCACTGAGATCCCGGTACAGGCACAGGGCTGTGACTCGGGATTGCTGGAATGGGAATGGGAATATGGGAATGGGAATGGGAATGGGAATGGGAACAGCCCACTGAGATCCC
>NW_020890759.1:785-1560 GCF_003945725.1 Corapipo altera
GGGGACACCCAGGAGGGGTTGGGGACACCCTGGAGGGCTTGGGGACACCTGAGGGGTTGGGGACACCTGAGGGGTCCCTGGGGACACCCAGGAGGGGTTGGGGACACCCTGGGGACAACGAGAGGGGTTGGGGACACCTGGGAAGGGTTGGGGACACCCAGGAGGGCTTGGGGACACCCAGGACCCCCGGACAGCCTGGGGACACCCAGGAGGGGTTGGGGACACCCTGGGAACAACGGGAGGGGTTGGGGACACCTGGGAGGGGTTGGGGACACCCTGGGGACACCTGGGAAGGGTTGGGGACACCCGAGGGGTCCCTGTCACCTACCTGAGGTCCTGGATGAGGGTCTCGGCCTCGGCGTGGGGTCGGGGCGGGGGATCCTCGCGGGGGACGCGGCTCTCGGTGGTGAACATCCCACTGAGATCCCGGTACAGGCACAGGGCTGTCACCCGGGATTGCTGGAATGGGAATGGGAATATGGGAATGGGAATGGGAATGGAACATCCCAAAGATCCCGGTACAGGCACAGGGCTGTCACCCGGGAATATGGGAATGGGAATATGGGAATGGGAATGGGAACATCCCACTGAGATCCCGGTACAGGCACAGGGCTGTCACCCGGGATTGCTGGAATGGGAATATGGGAATGGGATTGGGAACATCCCACTGAGATCCCGGTACAGGCACAGGGCTGTGACTCGGGATTGCTGGAATGGGAATGGGAATATGGGAATGGGAATGGGAATGGGAATGGGAACAGCCCACTGAGATCCC
>NW_020890760.1:0-1560 GCF_003945725.1 Corapipo altera
AGGGTGGAATTTGGGCCCTGAGGGGGGTCTCGGGGTGTCAAGGGGGGAACTGGGACAGCAAGAGGGTCCTGGGGACACTGGGGGGGTCTAAGGACTCAGCTGCTCATGATGGAGCTCCTCCTCTTCCCCCTCAGGCCCCTTTAACCCCCCCAAATGTCCCTTAGCCCCCATTTTCCCTTTAATCCTCTCCCCCCACAGATCCTTTTGATCTCCCAAAACCCCTTTTAACTCCCCTAAATGCACACAAAGCAGCCCAAAAACCCCCAAATCCCCATCCAACCCCCTCCAGATCCCCCCAAATCTCCCCCAGCCCCCGCCCCCCTCAAATCCCTTCCAACACCCCCCCGAAGAGGGATCACCCGGCACCCTGGGACAGGAACACAGTGGGCTGTACTGGGCGCACTGGGCTGTACTGGGAGGGCAGTGGGGGGGTCCTCAGATGTCCCATGACAACATGACCCAGCTCCACGAGAGATCTGGGGAGCAGTGAGGAGGTCCTGGTCTGTCCTGGTCCCAGCTCCCCCAGGACCCTCCCGCACCCCAAAGCCCCCCAGGCCCCCCCAGGCCCCTGACTTGGTCCTGCTGCCCCTTGGGCATCTGCAGCTGCTGCAGAACCAGGCATTTCATCAGCAAATGTGCAGCTGACACCAAGCTGGGGGTGTGTTGATGTGCTGGAAGGCAGGAGGGCTCTGCAGAGGGACCTGGCCAAGCTGGATCCATGGGCTGATTCCAGGGGCATGAGGTTCAACCAGGCCAAGGGCCGGGTCCTGCCCTTGGGCCACAAGAAGCCCCGTCAGCCTCCCGGGCTGGGGCCAGAGTGTCTGGAGAGCAGGCAGGCAGAAAGGGAGCTGGGATGGGGATGGACAGGAAGCTGAAGAGGAGGCAGAGTGTGGCCAGGTGGCCAAGAGGGCCAATGGATGGTGGCCTGGCTGAGGAAGAGTGTGGCAGCAGGAGCAGGGAAGTGATTGAGGCCACCCCTGGAGTGCTCTGTCCAGCTCTGGGCCCCTGAGTTGAGGAAGGCCCTGGAGGGGCTGGAGCAGGAGCAGAGAAGAGCAGCGAGGCTGGGGAAGGGAGTGGAGCACAAGTGGGGTGAGGAGAGGCTGAGGGAGCTGGGGGTGTTGGGGCTGGAGAAGAGGAGGCTCAGGGGAGACCTCCTGACTCTGCAAGTCCCTGCCAGGAGGTTGGAGCCCGGTGGGGGTGGGGCTGTTCTGCCAGGAAGCAACAGTAGGACAAGAGGGCTGGGTCTTGAGCTGTGCCAGGGGAGGTGAGGTTGGATATTGGGAAGCAATTTTTTCCCAAGAGAGTAATCAGGCCTTGGAATGGGCTGGGCAGGGAGGGGGTGGAGTCACCATCCCTGGAGGTGTTGAAGGTGAGACTGGATGTGGCATCAGTGCCGTGGTCTGGGAAGCACAGCGGGGTTGGATCAAGGGTTGGATTTGACGGTCTCAGAGGTCTTTTCCAACCCAGCTGATTCTGTGATTCTCTGATTCCCATTCCTATGGCAGCACATGCTTGAGGCTCTATCCCCAGGGTGATAGAGATGTCTGTCCATATCTATCT
>NW_020890761.1:0-1559 GCF_003945725.1 Corapipo altera
CCCCCCCGGCGCCCTCGGCCTTGCTCTTGCTGGAGGAGCCCTTGGCCCCGAAGAGGCCGCTGGGCTGGTTCACGATCCGTGACAGCGTCTCCAGGGGCTTCAGCGCCGCGTTCACCGTGTTCGCCATGTTGGGGCTGGGGAGGGGGCACGGGCTGGGACCCCGGCCAAGGGGTGACCCCCCGGCCCCCAGAGACCACCACGGCTCCCCCAAAACCCAGAGACCACCACAGCTCCCTGGACACCCCTGAGACTCCCCAGAATCTACCATGGATCCCAAAACCCATCAGGGATTTCAAAAACCCAAACAGCTGCCCGAGATTCCCCACAGACCCTCAAGATTCACTATCACCCCCAAAACCCCTTTAAGACCCACCAAACCCCCTTGAAGGCGCCCTAAAAACCCCTCAAGACCCCCATGATCTCTCAAGACCTTCCCCAAGACACCCTGGTAGCCCTCAAGAACCCCCAAAAGCCCTTCGAGACCCCCCAAGACCCCGTTGAAGCCCCCCCAGTGCACCGGGGGTCCCACCTGGACAGGTCGAGGCTGTGGGGCACCCGGGCCAGGTCGTTGACCAGCCCCTTCTTGAGGAAGAGCCGGATGATGTTGTTCATGCCGTTGTGGGGCGGTTTGGCCGCGCTGCTGTAGAAGCTCGAGGTGGACGGGCACGACTCCATGATGGTGCTGATGATGCACATGACGGCCTGGAGCCTGCGGGGACACGGGGACAGGGTCACATCATGGCGGGGACACGAGGTCACACCATGGGGACATGGGGGTCACATCATGGGGAGGACACGAGGTCACACCGTGGGGACATGGGGGTCACACCATGGGGGGGACATGAGGTCACACCGTGGGGACACGGGGTCACATCACAGGGACACAGGGTCACATCATGGGGGGGACACGAGGTCACACCGTGGGGACATGGGGTCACATCATGGGGGGGACATGAGGTCACACCATAGGGGACACGGGGTCACATCATGGGGGGGACATGAGATCACATCACAAGGACACAGGGTCACACCACAGGGACTCGGGGTCACACCATGAGGACATGAGGTCACATCATGAGGGGGACACGAGCTCACACCATGGGGACATGGGGTCACATCACAAGGACACAGGGTCACACCATGGGGACACGGGTTCACATTATGAGGGGGACATGGGGTTTCACCATAGGGGACACGGGGTCACATTGTGGGGGGTCTTCAAAGGTGCCCCTGTCCTCATGGTGTCCCTGAGGTGTCCCCATATTGTGCCCACAATGTCCCTGTATTGTCCCCACGTGTCCCTTTGTCCTCAAATTGTCCCCTTGCTGTCCCCACACTGTCCCCATGGTGTTTATGGGGTGTCCCTGAAGTGTCTCACACTGTCCCCAAGTTGTCCCCTTGTTGTTCCCGTGCTGTCCCCACATTGTCCCCTCAGTGTTCCCACGCTGTCCCTGTGCTCTCCCGTCACTGTCCGTGTGCTGTTCCCAGGGTGTCCCCACACTGTCCCCGTGTTGTCCCCGTGTTGTCCCGTCCCCCTCTGCCCCCATACCTGGCGTGTT
>NW_020890762.1:0-1559 GCF_003945725.1 Corapipo altera
ATGAGCCCCATCCGGGACCCCCAAACTGGGACCGGTGTCAGCATCCTCTGGGACACGGGGGGGGCACGTCAAAGACCCCCCCAGACCACCAGGACATCCTCAGGACCCCTAAACTGGCATCTCCAAACTGGGACCAGTGTCAGCACCCCCTGGGACACGGGAGGCACATCAGAGCCCCCCCCACCCCTCCCTCCCTGTGACCCCACCAATCCCCAGGACCCCCCCATGACCCCCCGGATTTGGGGGCAGTCCCAGGGTCCTCCCCTTTATGGGGGTGTACTCGGGGGTCCCCTCCTGCGTAGGGCAGTCCCAGGGGTCCCTCCTTTGTGGGGGTGGTCCCGGGGCTCCCCTCCTATGTGGAGCAGTCCCAGGGGTCCCCCCAGCTATGGGGGCGTCCCCAGGGGTCCCTCCTGTCTGGGGGTGGTCCCGGGGATCCCTCCTTTGTGGGGGCAATCCCGGGGGTCCCTCCTGTCTGGGGGTGATCCCAGGGGTCTCTCCTGTCTAGGGGTGGTCCCGGGGGTCCCTGCTATGTGGGGGTGGTCCCAGGGGTCCCCCCAGCTATGGGGGTGTACCCAGGGGTCCCCTCCTGTCTGGGGGCAGTCCCGGGGGTCCCTGCTATGTGGGGGTGGTCCCGGGGGTCCCTCCTTTGTGGGGGCAATCCCAGGGGGTCCCCTCCTTTGTGGGGCAATCCCGGGGGTCCCTCCTGTCTGGGGGTGATCCCGGGGGTCCCTCCTGTCTGGGGGCGATCCCAGGGGTCCCTCCTGTCTGGGGGTGATCCCGGGGGTCCCTGCTATGTGGGGGTGGTCCCGGGGGTCTCACCTCCTGCTGGAAGAGGCTCTGGCGGCCCCGCAGTGCCCGCAGCCGCCCCTGGCGCTGCTCGTGCCGCAGCTCGGGGGGAGGCGGCTCCAGGTACCCGATGAGGTCCCGCAGGCTCAGGATCATCCCCGCGATGGGCAGCGAGGGGGGAGGAGACCCCCGGGGGCGGCCCTGCAGGCTGTCCAGGCTCCTGGGGAGGGGCACGGGGGGGTCAGACCACCACGGAACCCCAGGAACCCCCACGGAACCCCAGAGACCCCCAGAGACCCCCAGGGACTCCCAGGGACCCCCCTCGTTCCTCACAGACCCCTCACATCCCAGATAAGATATCCCATATATAGCCAGGCTCCTGGGGGGGCACGGGGGGGGTCAGACCACCACGGACCCCCAGGGACCCCCACAGAACCCCAGGGACATCCACGGACCCCCAGGGACCCCCCACATCACCCACAGACCCCCAGGACCCCTCAGGAATCCCCCCAGACCCCCCCAGACCTGATGAAGGCCCCGTAGAGCCCCGTGGTGCTGAAAACCATCCGCGCCGCCTGCGACTCCTGGTGCTGGGAGCGGGTGAGGGTCAGGGCGTCGTCCATGTGCCCCTCCTGGTGCAGGATGGCCTGGGGGGGGCACGGGGGGGTCACAGGGGGGACCCCAAATCCTCAGGGACCCCCCAGACCCCCCCAGATACACACAGACCCACAGGGACACTCCCAGACCCACAGGGACCCCCCCTGGTCAATAAG
>NW_020890763.1:0-489 GCF_003945725.1 Corapipo altera
GCTGTTCCCGGTTTGAGGGGGTGTCCCTGTGGGTGTCCTGGTTTTTCAGGGCGAGTTGTTCCCTATTTTGGCAGGATGGGGGGTTATTACCAGTTTTTGAGGGGGTCCCGTTTTTTGGGGGGGGTCCCGTTTTTTTGGGAGGGTGTCCCTGGGGTTGTTCCCAGTTTCTGGGGCCCCCCCCTGACCCCCCTGTCCCCTTCCCACCCCCAGAGGGCCCCGAGGCCGTGAAGCAGAAGGACCTCGGGGACGGCACCTTCGGCTTCGAGTATTTCCCCACCGTGCCCGGGACCTACACGGTGACAGTGACCTGGGGGGGACAACACATCCCCCGCAGGTGAGGGGCTGGGGGCACTGGGGGGCACTGGGAGGGACTGGGAGGGACTGGGGGGCACTGGGGGGGGGCACTGGGAGGGACTGAGAGGGACACTGGGGGCACTGGGAGGGACACTGGGGGCACTGGGAGGGACCTACACGGTGACAGTGACCTGG
>NW_020890763.1:589-1107 GCF_003945725.1 Corapipo altera
GGGGGGCACTGGGAGGGACTGGAGAGTACTGAGGAGCACTGGGAGGGCCACTGGGGGCCACTGGGAGGCACTGGAGGGCACTGAGGAGAACTGGGATGGAGTGACGTTACTGGGAGGGACTGGGCATTACTGGGAGGTACTGGGAGAGACTGGGCAGCCCTGGGGGACACTGGGCTGGACTGGGGCCACTGGGAAGGCCTGGGGGGCCCTGAAGAGGACTGGGCCACACTGGTGGTCACTGGGGGGGCACTGAGGGGCTCTGCGGGTCACTGGGCCACACTGGTGGTCACTGGTGGGCACTGGGGGGCCCTGAAGAGGACTGGGCCACACTGGTGGTCACTGGGGGGCACTGGGGGGCCCTGAGGAGGACTGGCCGCACTGGTGGTCACTGGTGGTCACTGGGTGGCACTGGGGGGGCTCTGGGGAGGGCTCAGCATCCCCATGTCCCCTCACCCCCTGCCCTGGGTGCCGGGGTGGTTTGGGGGGTCCCTGCCCTGCCCTGACCCCCCCCCCGTGTG
>NW_020890763.1:1207-1559 GCF_003945725.1 Corapipo altera
GGGGGGGGGCTCAGGGATGATGTTGGGACCCTCAGGGGGGGGCGGGGGGGGGGCCCTGGGGGAGGGGAGGGGACTCGGGGACGATGTCTGGACCCTTGGTGAGGGGGGCAGGTTTCTCAGTAGATTCCAGGGTTCCCCTGTTCCCCCCATGTTCCTGGGGCTGATTTTGGGGTGCCTTTCCCAATTATCTTATGTATTTTGGGGTCTCTGACTCATTTTTGGGCCCCTTTCCCAGGTTTCTCAGTGGATTCCAGGGTTCCCCTGTTTCCCAGGCTGATTTTGGGTTCCCTTTCCCAGGTTTCTCAGTGGATTTTGTGCTCCCAGGCTGATTTTGGGTTCCCTTTCCCAGGTT
>NW_020890764.1:0-443 GCF_003945725.1 Corapipo altera
CATACAAACAAAGATTCCTTCCACACCAAAGGCAACAGAACAGAGAGTTCTTGCTGCCCACAGAGTGTCCACGCTGACCCACCAAGTACACCACAAAGTCAAAGATTCCAGACTTTCTTTCCTGCCGAGAAGGTCTGTTGTTTCCTGTTTTCAGTCCTGTCTCCCAAGTGTCAAACTGACTCCCAAAATTGCATATGGACGAAGATTCCTCCCACAACAAAGGTGCCAGCACAGAAAACTCTTGCTGCCCATGTAGTCCCAAGGCTGACAAACCAACTGCACCATAAACCCAAAGCTTCCAGGCTTACTTTCCTGCTGAGAAGACCTGTTGTTTTCTGTTTTCAGTCCTGCCTCCCAACTGTCAAACTGACTCCCAGAATTGCATATGGACGAAGATTCCTCCCACAACAAAGGTGCCAGCACAGAAAGCTCTTGCTGCCTAA
>NW_020890764.1:543-993 GCF_003945725.1 Corapipo altera
CCATGGAGTCCCCAGGGAGACACACTAACTGCAGCACCAGGTCAAAGTTTCCAGGAGTTCTTTCCTGGGATTAAGGACTGTTGTTTCCTGTTTTAAGACCTACCACCGAATTGACAGTCCAACTCCCAATATTACATACAAACAAAGATTCCTTCCACACCAAAGGCAACAGAACAGAGAGTTCTTGCTGCCCATAGAGGGTCCACGCTGACCCACCAAGTACTCCACAAAGTCAGAGATTCCAGGCTTTCTTTCCTGACGAGAAGGCCTGTTGTTTCCTGTTTTCAGTCCTGCCTCCCAACTGTCAAACTGACTCCCAAAATTGCATATGGACGAAGATTCCTCCCACAACAAAGGTGTCAGCAGAGAAAGCTCTTGCTGCCCGTGGAGTCCCAAAGCTGACAAACCAACTGCACCATAAACCCAAAGCTTCCAGGCTTCCTTTCCTGG
>NW_020890764.1:1093-1559 GCF_003945725.1 Corapipo altera
TTCCTCCCACAACAAAGGTGCCAGCACAGAAAGCTCTTGCTGCCCAGTGGAGTCCCCAGGATGACAAACTAACTGCACCATAAACCCAAAGCTTCCAGGTTTCCTTTCCTGGAAGCAAAGGTTGTAGTTTCTGTTTTCAGTCGTGCCTCCCAACTGACAACCCGACTGCCAGAATTGCATCCAAACAAAGATTCCTCCCACACCAAAGTTGCCAGCAGAGAAAGCTCTTGCTTCTCATGAAGTCCCCAGGCTGCTCCACCAACTACATCACAAAACCAAAGCTTGCAGGTTTTCTTTCCAGAGGATAAGGGTTGCTGTTTCCTGTTTTCAATCTTGCCTCCCAAATGCCAGCCCTACATGCAAAATTGCATACACAAGAAGATTCCTCCCACAACAAAGGGACCAGCACAGAAACCTCTTGCTGCCCATGGAGTCTCCAGGGAGACACACTAACTGCAGAACCAGG
>NW_020890765.1:0-835 GCF_003945725.1 Corapipo altera
TTTTGGGGTCCCTGACCCCGTGTCCCCCCCAGTGCCATCCGGGGGGTGCCGGTGACGACCCTGGGACCCCGGGACCCCCGGGGTGACACCGAGAGGGTTCAGGGGTCCCTGGAGGGGATTTTGAGGTTCCTGGGGGAGTTTTGGGGTCCCCGGGTGGGTTTTTGGGGTATTTTTTGGCTATTTTGGGGTCTCTGGCCCCCCTCGTACCCCCCCCAGTGCCATCCAGGGGGTGCTGGGTGACACCAGAGGGTTTGGGTGACACCGGTGGAGTTTGGGGGTCCCTGGTTGTTTTGGGGTTCCTGGGGGAGTTTTGGGGCTCTGGGGTGGGTTTTTGGGGGAGTTTTGGGGTATTTTTGGGCTCTTTTGGGGTCCCTGACCCCGTGTCCCCCCCAGTACCACCCGGGGGGTGCCGGTGATGACCCTGTGGCCCCGGGACCCCTGGGGTGACACCGAGAGGGTTTGGGTGACACCAGAGAGTTTGGGGGTTCCTGGGTGGGTTTTTGGGGTGTTTTTGGGGTCCCTGTGAGTATTTTGGGGTCCCTGTGGATATTTTGGGGTCCCTGACCCCTCCGTGTCCCCAGTGCCATCCAGGGGGTGCCGGTGACAGCCCTGTGACCCCGGGACCCCCGGGGTGACACCGAGAGGGTTCAGGGGTCCCTGGAGGGGATTTTGGGGTCCCTGGGTGTGTTTTTGGGAATATTTTGGGGTCCCTGACCCCGTGTCCCCCCCAGTGCCATCTGGGGGGTGCCGGTGATGACCCTGTGGCCCCGGGACCCCCGGGGTGACACCGAGAGGGTTCAGGGGTCCCTGGAGGGGATTTTGGGGTCCCTGGGTG
>NW_020890765.1:935-1559 GCF_003945725.1 Corapipo altera
TATTTTGGGGTCCCTGACCCCGTGTCCCCCCCAGTGCCATCCGGGGGGTGCCGGTGATGACCCTGTGGCCCCGGGACCCCTGGGGTGACACCGAGAGGGTTCAGGGATCCCTGGAGGGGATTTTGAGGTTCCTGGGGGGGTTTTGGGGTCCCTGGGTGGGTTTTTGGGAATATTTTGGGGTCCCTGACCCCGTGTCCCCCCCAGTGCCATCCGGGGGGTGCCGGTGACGACCCTGTGGCCCCGGGACCCCTCCCGGCCGAGCCCCTTCGAGAAGAGGACGAGTGTGAGACACGTCACCTTCACCGCGGAGACACACAACTTCCCCACAGGTGGGCGTGGCCAGGGGTGGGGTCAGGGGTGTGGTCAGAGGGTGTGGTCAGTGATGGGTGTGGTCAGTGGGTGTGGTCAGAGGGTGTGGTCCGGGATGGGTGTGGTCAGTGGGTGTGGTCAGTGATGGGTGTGGTCAGGGGTGTGGTCAGGGTGTGGTCAGTGATGGGTGTGGTCAGGGGTGTGGTCAGCAGTGGGTGTGGTCAGAGGGTGTGGTCAGTACTGGGTGTGGTCAGTGCTGATGTGATCAGGGTGTGGTCAGTGGTCATGGCCAGAGGGGCGTGGCCAGGATGGGGC
>NW_020890766.1:0-331 GCF_003945725.1 Corapipo altera
TTCAAAGCCATTACCCCATGTTCTGTCACTACAGCCCTTGGTAAAACGTATCCCTGTGACTATCTTAGACCATGTTTTCATCTGCAGACACCTTGGAGAGTGCTCAGAGATGTCCCAGGAAGGGGTTTGGAGGTCTCAAGCATATGACCACTCCACAGGGGCAAAGGAGTGGTGGGTTCAGTGGAGTGCAGACAGAGGACAGCAGAGAAGAACCCCAGCAGTGCTTGAAGAGTCACTTCAGAGAGGGTGGATGCTTTTGTCATAGCACAAAACAGCCCGAGAAAGAAAGAATTAATGCCAAGTGCAGCTGGGGAGGTCCAGGTTGGCATGA
>NW_020890766.1:431-1559 GCF_003945725.1 Corapipo altera
CAGGCCTTTGGCCATGGCTGCTGTCTGTGCCCCTGATGCCAGGAGGAGGGGAGTGCCCCTTGCAGCCCTGGGGCCTCATGGCCTCCTTGTCCCTGCTCAGCAGCCTGGCAGGTGCCACCCCATGGTCCTGCCCTTGGCATTGCACATCCCACATACCAGTGCCCCAGGAAGAGCCCTGAGGAATGAGGCAGGGACAGGATCGGCCTTCCCAGGAGCTGGGGGTCAGGGCTTGGTCCTCTGGATTAAAGAAAACAAGTCAAGGTTTCTTCAGCATCGGAGCCACTTTTCCCTTGCTTGTCCATCCTTGTCATCACTGTCTGCAGTTTTCTGTTCCAACTGGAATCTGGGGACACGTTCTCACTCTTGTCCCTCAGTGAGACCCATTAACAGTATATGAAACTTTAGTCTTTCAAACTCATTTTGAGTTCTTGAGAAGTTGTTTGAACTTCCTCTCAGGAACTGAGTCTCATGTAAACAACCTCAATGTCCCCTGAGGGTCATGAAGTCCCTGGGGCTGTTGCTGTGCTGCTGAACTGGGTCAGGCTCTTGGCACACAGGGAGCTCCTGGCAAGCAAGAAGAGCTTCAAAGACACAGCTCTGCTGGTGAGCAGCTCCTCTGCACAGCCCAGCAGGGCTGAGGGTACTGCCTGCAGCACCCAGGGCACAGGAGAGAAGGCAGAGAGATGAGAGGCAGCCTGGGCTGGGAGGTGACTGAGCTCTCACTACAAAAGAAACCTTCCCAGGATTTGAAGGAAGAATTCTCTGGCTGTAGGAAAGTTCAACTTGCCTTCCTGGAGGTATCTCCTAAAGCTGCCACATCCCACAGCTTCCAGGATCTTTCAGCAGGACTCTCCCAGTTGCTGCAGTGCAGGGGAAGTGGCCAGATGGCAGAGCAGGGCAGGAGCTGCAGGCAGCAAGGGCAGAGAGGAGAAGGGAGCAGGAGGTTCAAGGGATCCTGGAGTGGGAGGACAGGGCAGAGCTGCTCAGGGCAGGGACCTTGCCAGCCCTTTGCCATGGTCAGGCTGTGGCTGCAGAGCAGTGCAGGGGAGTTCCTGCAAGTGCCTCTGCCAGCTGCCAAATGGCAGCAGTGGCAGGAGCTGTCAGGATGGCTCTGCTGGATTTGCTGGG
>NW_020890767.1:0-1558 GCF_003945725.1 Corapipo altera
ATTCCATTCCATTCCATTCCATTCCATTCCATTCCAATTTCTTCCCAGCAGGTCCCTGCCTGTGGGATCTCATAGGACAAAGGTGGGAAAATGCAGACACCTTCTATCCCAGGTTGCTCCAAGCCCTGCCCAGGCTGGCCTTGGACACTTCCAGGGATGGGACAAAACCTGAACTCTGAGCCCAACTCCCTCTCCAAGTATTTTTCCTGGCTGGAATTTTTGGTGGCCACTAAATCTCCCCCACACTCAAGAAATACTCACTCCAGACTCTCCCTCCCAGGGGAGCAGGAACAAAATGTCCTTTTCTGGTGCCTCATTTCTAAGAAAACACCCCACTTTTCATAAATAAATCATTATTTGGATGTCAACTGCCCTTCAAGCCCCTTGGAAATGGGACACATATTCCAAGACTTATTAAAATGAGAGGACTGAGAGGTAAAAACGACTCCCAGAAGGGTTGTGTAATCCTTGTTCCCCAAGGAATTAGGCTGAAAATGTCAAGTATTACTGAGCACAGCAAAACCACACATTTTTGCTGCCCCCCCCAAATAAACTGGGATTTAGATCCCTCATCAGAATGTCATTTTTGAGCTATTTTTTATTAATTTTCACAGCCTAATTAAGGAATATGAGAGAAGCCATTGTGCTCTGGTGGGATTAGAGCAAATAATGGGGATTATGAAAGGCCTGGAGCCACTCCAGTAATACTTTAATCCCTGCAAATACACCCCTGTCATCCTGGCATGGAAAAAAAAACCCCAGGCAACATGCCAAAAAAAACCCCTCCAACATGAATAAAAAGCACTCCCTAGGGAGACAAATCTGACAGTCCTGGCAGTTTGACATGTTGTGCCACTTCAGAGAGCAATAACAGCAGCTCCCAAAAAACAAGGAGCTGTTTAGGGTCAAACATGGTGTGTTCAGTTCATCCTCTAGGTCAGGCTCGGTCCCAGCTGATGTCAGTCTGGAATGGTCCTGTTCCCACAGGGGAAGTTCCCAAAAATCAGTTAAAATCTATCCAACAGACTTAATGCTGGTGTTTTTTAGGAAAATAATGCAAAAAAATCCAACATTTTTCCGTAGGTGTGTCAAGCAGCTTCCACAGATGTTTCTGGAGTGGGGTGAGGTGGGATCAGTGAGGGGCAGATCTCGCTCCCTGAGGGTGGTGTTGTGGTTTGAGACCCCCAAAAATCCAATTTCCAAGTCCAAGCCCCCCCCCCCCCAGTTTGCTTCAGTGTGAGAGGGTTTTCCAGACATAACACAAGACTCAATACGGGCGAGAGGGAATTATATTACAATTCAGCCCATCCCTGAACACCCAAAGACAAGGACATGGAGCTGCTGGAGAGAGTCCAGAGGAGGCACCAAGAGGATCAGAGGATGGAGCAGCTCTGCTGGGAGGAAAGGATGGGAGAGCTGGGATTGTTCAGCTGGAGAAGAGAAGCTTTGGGGTGACAAACTGTGGCCTTGCAGGACCTGAAGGGGCTCCAGGAAACATGGGGAGAGACTGTGGACAAGGGATGGAGGGACAGGACACAGGGAATGGCTTCCCACTGCC
>NW_020890768.1:0-580 GCF_003945725.1 Corapipo altera
TGGCCAAAGAGCAGTGGTGTGGGCAACGAGGGCGTGGGCGGCAATGACGTGGGAAACATCTCCGTAGTCAACAATGGCATGGACGACAACTCCATGGCCACCAAACAACGTCATGGTCAACAAAATGTCATGGCCAACAACACCATGGTCAACAATGTCATGGACAACAACTCCATGGCCACCAAACAACTCCATGGTCAACAATGACACGGTCAACAATGGCATGACCAACAAACATCTCCATGGTCAAAATTGTCATGGTCAACATCTCCATGGACAACAAAGTCATGGCCAACAATGTCATGGCCAACAATCCCATGACCACCAAACAACTCCATGGTCAACATCTCCATGGTCAACAATGGCCTGGCCACCAACTCCATGGCCACCAAACAACTCCATGGTCAACAACTCCATGGCCAACAATGTCATGGCCAATAATGTCATGGCCAACAATGTCATGGCCAACAACTCCATGGCCACCAAAAAACTCCATGGCCAACAATGTCATGGCCAACAATGTCATGGCCAATAATGTCATGGCCAACAACTCCATGGCCACCAAAAAACTCCATGGCCA
>NW_020890768.1:680-1558 GCF_003945725.1 Corapipo altera
CCATGGTCAACAATGTCATGGCCAACAATGTCATGGTCAGCAATGACATGGTCACCAAACAACTCCTGATCAACATCTCCATGGCCACCAAACAACTCCATGGCCACCAAACATCTCCGTTGCCAACAATGTCATGGCCAACAACTCTATGAACAACAACGTCATGGCCAACAATGTCATGGCCACCCCTATGGCTGCCACCACCAGGCCACCCCTGTGGCCACCAAGCCATCGTGGTCACCCTTACGACCACCAGGCCACCAAGGCCACCCTATGGCCACCAGCACCACTAAGACCATCACCACGGCCACCCCAAAGCCACCCCAAGGCCACTGCCACCCCCATGGCCACCATGGCAACCCCAAGGTCACCCCTTGGCCACCAGGCCACCAACGTCACCCCCACAGCCACCAGGCCACCAAGGTCACCCCTGTGGCCACCAGCACCACTAAGACCATCACCAAGGCCACTAGGCCACCAAAGCCACCCCCAAGGCCACCCAGGCCACTCCCACAGCCACCAGGCCACCAAGGCCACCTCCATGACCCCCAAGCCACCCCTATGGCCACCATGGCAATCCCAAGGCCACCCCACGGCCACCCCCACCACTAAGACCACCACCAAGGCCACCAAGGCCACCTCCACGGCCCCCAGGCCACTCCAATGGCCACCGGGCAACCCCGATGGCCACCAGGCCACCGAGGTCACCCCGATGGCCACCAGGTCACCGAAGTCACCCCGATGGCCACCAGGTCACCAAAGTCACCCTGATGGCCACCAGGCCACCATGACCACCCCAATGACCACCAGGCCACCGAGGCCACCTCTGTGGCCACCGTGGCCACCCCCACGGCCACGGGGGCCACCGAGGCCGCCCC
>NW_020890769.1:0-1558 GCF_003945725.1 Corapipo altera
TCTTAAGGTATTTCAATTAAATCTTAAAATACCTAAATTGAATCTTAAAATATCTAAATTGAATCTTAAAATGTCTAAGTTAAATCTTAAAATATTTAAATTAAGTCTTAAAGTGTTTAAATTAAATCTTAAAATGTTTAAATTAAATCCTAAAATGTTTAAATTAAGTCTTAAAATGTTTAAATTAAATCTTAAGGTATTTCAATTAAATCTTAAGGTATTTCAATTAAATCTTAAAATACCTAAATTGAATCTTAAAATGTCTAAGTTAAATCTTAAAATATTTAAATTAAGTCTTGAAGTGTTTAAATTAAATCTTAAAATGTTTAAATTAAGTCTTAAAATGTTTAAATTAAATCTTAAGGTATTTCAATTAAATCTTAAAATACCTAAATTGAATCTTAAAATGTCTAAGTTAAATCTTAAAATAGTTAAATTAAGTCTTAAAGTGTTTAAATTAAATCTTAAGGTATTTGAATTAAATTTTAAAATGTTTAAATTAAATCTTAAGGTATTCAAATTAAGTCTTAAAATACCTGATTAAAATGTCTAAATTAAATCTTAAAATATGTAAGTTAAATTTTAAAATACCTAAGTTAAATCTTAAAATATTTAAGTCAAATCCTCAAATACCTAAATTGAATCTTAAAATATTTAAATTAAACCTAAAAAATACCTAAGTCGAATCTTAAAATACCTAAATTTTAAAATGCATAAATTAAATCCAAAAATAACCTACATTACATCTTAAAATAGCTAAGATAAATCTCAGAATTCCTAAATTGGATCTTCAAATATCTAAGTTAAGTCATAAAATATCTAAATTGAGTCTCAAAATATTTCAATTAAATCTTAAAATAGATAAGTTGAATCTTAAAATAGCTAAGGTAAATCTTAAAATATTATATTAAATCTTAAAATATCTAAATTAAATCTTAAAATACCTTAGTTAAATGTTAAAATATCTGAATTAATTCTTAAAACACCTAAATCGAGTCTCAAAATATCTAAATTAAATCTTAATATATTTAAATTAGATCTTAAAATACCTAAGTTAAATCTTAAAATATTATATTAAGTCTGAAAATATTACATTAAATCTTAAAATATCTAAATTAATTCTTAAAACACCTAAATTGAGTCTCAAAATACCTAAATTAAGTCTTAAATAGCTAGGTGGAATGTTAAAATACCTAAGTTAAATCTTACAATATCTAAATTAAATCTTAAAATACCTGAGTTGAATCTTAAAATATCTAAGTTAAACCTTAAAATATCTGAGTTAAATCTTAAAATATCTAAATTAAACCTTAAAATACCGAAATTAAACCTTAAAATACCTGAGTTAAACCTTAAAATACCTGAGTTAAATCTTAAAATATCTAAGTTAAATCTTAAAATACCTAAATTAAATCTTAAAATACCAAAGTTAAATCTTAAAATACCTCAATTAAATCTTAAAATACCTAAATTAAATCTTAAAATACCTCAGTTAAATCTTAAAATACCGAAGTTAAATCTTAAAATACCTCAGTTAAATCTTAAAATACCTCAGTTA
>NW_020890770.1:0-1558 GCF_003945725.1 Corapipo altera
CCCCCCCCCCCCCCCCCCCAGGACCCCCCAACATCTCCTGGGACCCCCCAACATTCCCCTGGGGATCCCCCCCCCAATGTGGGACCCCCCCCTCGGGATTGGGGGGTGAGGAAGAGGAGGAGGAGGAGGAAGGAAAAGGAGGGAAAGGAGAAAGGGGGAGGGAGAGGAGGGAAGGAGGAGAGGAAGGGGAGGGAGGGAAGAGGAGGAGGAGGAGGGAGAGGGAGGAAGAGGAGGGAGAAGAGAAGGAGGAAACGGGTGAGAAAGGAGGAAGGGAAAAGGAAGAAACGAGGGGGTGGAAGAGGAGGAAGAAGAAAGGAGGGAAATGAGGAGGAGGAGGAGGAAGAAGAAGGAAAGGAGGAAGAGAAGGAGGGAGAAGGAAGGAGAGAAGGAGGAAGAGAAGGAGGAAGAAGAGGAAGAAAAGGAGGAAAAAAAGGAAGGAAGAGAAGGAAGAAAAGAAGAAGGAAGAAAAGGAGGAAAAAAAGGAGGAAGAAAAGGAGGAAGAAAATGAGGAAGAAAAAGAGGAAGAAAAAGAAGAAAAGGGGGAAGAGAAAGAGGAAGAAGAGAAGGAAGAAGAAAAGGAAGAAAAAGATGAAAAAAAGGAGAAAGAAAAGGAGGAAGAGAAGGAAGAAGAAAAGGAAGGAGACAAGAAGGAAGATAAGGAAGAAGAGAAGGAGGAAAAAAAGGAAGGAGAGAAGGAGAAAGAAAAAGAGGAAGAAAAGGAGGAAGAAAAGGAGGAAAAAAGGAAGAAGAAGGAAGAGAAGGAAAAAGAGAAGGAGGAAGAAAAGGAGGAAGAAAAGGAGGAAGAAGAGGAGGAAGAAGAGAAGGAAGAAGAGGAAGATAAGGAGGAAGAAGAGGAGGAAGAAGAGGAGGAAGAAGAGGAGGAAGAAGAGGAGGAAGAAGAAGAAGAAAAGGAGGAAAAAAGGAGGAAGAAAAGGAGGAAGAAAAGGAAGGAGAGAAAGAGGAAGAAAAAGAGGAAGAAAAGGAGGAAGAAAAAGAGGAAAAAGAGGAAGAAAAGGAGGAAAAAAAGGAGGAAGAAAAGAAAGAAGAAAAGGAGAAAGAGAAAAAGGAAGAAAATGAGAAAGAGAAGGAAGGAGGAAAAAAGAAAGAAGGAAGAAAAGGAAAGAAAAGGAGAGAAAAGGGGGAAAAAGGAAGGAAGAAAGAAAGATGAAGAGAAGGAAAAGCAGAAGAAAGAGGAGAAGGAGTAAAAAAAAAGGGAGGAGGAGGAAGGGGATGGGAGAAGAAGAGGAAGGAGAAAGGAAGGAGGAAGAAAAGGGAGAGGAAGAAGAGGAAGATGATGAAAGAGGAAGAGAAGGGAGGAGGAGGAAGGAAGAGAAAAGAATAAAGAGGAAGAAAAGTGAGAAGGAAGAAAAGGAGGAAGGGAAGGAAAGAGGAAGAGGAGGAAGGAAAGAGGAAGAGGAGGAAGGAAAGAGGAAAAGAGGAAGAAGAGGAAGGAAAGAGGAAGAAGAGGAAGAAGAGGAAGGAAATCAGAAGAGGAAGAAGAGGAAGGAAATCAGAAGAGGAAGAAGAGGAAGGAAATCAGAAGAGGAAGAAGAGGAAG
>NW_020890771.1:0-1557 GCF_003945725.1 Corapipo altera
GAACGAACCTCAGTGAGGCCTCTCAACTCAGTGGAGGTCGCAGCCCCTTTTATCCCCTTCGCCCGCAGCGCTGCTCCCTCCCCAGCGTTTCTCCACTGGCTGACATACTCCGGGGTTACAGGCTTCCCGACACACC
The DNA here is from genome assembly GCF_003945725.1 of Corapipo altera. Lineage (NCBI taxonomy): Eukaryota > Metazoa > Chordata > Aves > Passeriformes > Pipridae > Corapipo > Corapipo altera. The sequence goes on from NW_020890771.1 coordinate 137, forward strand.
TGCTCTGTGTCCCCCATTATGTCCCTCGGAGGGGGCTCGGAAGGTCACTGGCACTTTTCAAAATGGAGGCCACAGCACACTTCAAAACGGAGGACGTGGCCACCTGAGACCTTCTTTCTCTGCTGCTGGTCGGTCCCCCTCTCTCTGGGCAAAGGGCACCACTTGGTAGCCAACAACTGAACCACCAGTAACTTACTGCTTCTTACTGCAAACTGCGACTACCCTACAAACTTTGCAAGCACACTTTCTTCTTCCTAAGGGTGGAGTTGAGGACTGGAGGAGGAGGAAGCAGGGCAGCATGGAAGATCAGAACCACGCACCTCAGGAGAGCTGACTTGAGCCTCCTCAGGGATCTTCTTCCTCCTTGCCTGATGCCCTTTTTCCCCTCACTCGCTGCTCTAACCCCGCAACCGGATTTGCTGCACACCCTGTCTTCCTAAAACGCCGCCCAGCTAGTCTTTCTCGATGGACCGAGCTCCTTGTTTCCCTTTGCCCTTGTGCGAATGCCAGGGAATGGGAAATACCCTCATGTTTATGGCTGGGCTTTTGCTGCCCAGCCTCACTTTCTGCAACAGTTTTCAGAACAGTTTTCAATCTGGTTCCGCCCCTGTTTCTTTTAATGCCCAGATTTTCTCCTAAACAGCCAGCTGACATCCATGCAGTCACTGTGCCCAGAACTGCCAGGAGAACTCCACAGGTTCAGAGGCTCAAGTGGGCAGAACCTCCCTTGGATACAGCCTTGCCCGCTTTGAACATCAGATTCCACATCAGGAGCCAGATGCTGAGCACTCCTGAAGAACCCCCTTTTCTAGACCCAGTCTCCAAGCACAATGGATCACAGCACAGACCTAAAGTGCCTTTGACCGTCGCCTGACAGAACCCCCTTCTTCTTGTCCACGCTTGTCTCCCCACGGAACGGAGAGCAGAAAAAGACTCTCCGGTGTAAGGCCAGAACTGCCAGGTTTACGGCAGAGAAATTGCCCAACCCTTGCCTCCAGGATGGTGAGCTTGCTCCAGGATCCTTCCACCAGGCAGTTTTGGTTGCATTGTTTGGTTTCACGTCAACGTGCATCGCTTTCAGCAATGTTAACTTCCGATGCTGAGAAGTCACGAGATTAGTCCCCAGAATGTGGTGGTGACCTTCGGTAACCAGAGTTTGACTTCGTATGGACAAGGCTTTTATTTACTTCCTGCTTTCTGCAGGTGCCCCCTGTTTTTCAAGACTCCTAGAAGAGTTTGCGCTGGAAGGGACCTTAAAGCTCATCGGGACAAGGCTGCTCCAAGCCCCCCGTCCAACCCGGTCGTGAACACTTCCAGGGATGGGGCAGCCACAGCTTCTCTGGACAACGTGTGCCGGGGCCTCACCACTCTCACGGGGAAGAATTTGTTTCCAGAATCCCATCCAATCCTGCCCTCTGCCA
>NW_020890772.1:0-1557 GCF_003945725.1 Corapipo altera
GCATAATTTGTGGGAGTGGGGGACTGCGTTCGCGCTCTCCCCTGACACGGCTGGTCAAAGACAGATCAAACTAAATATGACACCTGCACAACAACGTTGTTCTCTACTCGAGTAGGGATCTGTCCCATTCCCGCGCCGAAGGGGGTGATCCGGACGGGGCTCAGGGAGCGGCACCGGCACCTCCGCACACCCTCCGCGGACCCGCTCCCGGGGCCTGCAGACACGGGGTGGAACAGACTGGGATCATCCCGGCTCCAGATGAGACAGCCCAGAGCCCGCCCTTAAGGATCCACTGGCCAATTCCAACCGGGAATGTGGAAGCGTCTCCCGGCCATCGGCAGTGCCTGTTCGGAGAGGACGCCCCGGGATGCTCCAGGATCCCCGGCTATTCCCCAACCTCTCACTGGGACTGGGCTCCCCTCGCTGCCTTCCTGCCCTTCCACAGGGCCCCAGACGCCTCGGGGATCATCCCCTACACCCAAGGTCCGACGTCCTGCTGCTTCCTTGTCCCTCACTCCTTCCCCATCCAGTGCCAGGCTCTCTGCTGTCCCCTCACCACCTCCAGCGGGTGATGCCTGCGGCTGCAGGGCTCCCATTCACAGAATCACAGAATCAACTGGGTTGGAAAAGACCTCTGAGATCATCAAATCCAACCTATGATCCCACAGCCCCTTGTCACCCAGCCCAGAGCACCCAGTGCCACATCCAGTCTCAAAAACCTCCAGGGACGGTGACTCCATCCCTTCCCTGGGCAGCCCATTCCAAGGTCTGACCACTCTCTCTCTGAAAGATGCCTTCCCAGTGTCCAACCTAAACCTGCCCTGGTGCAGTTTAAGACCACACTCTTGTCCTGGTTGCCTGGGAGAAGAGCCCAGGCTCCAACCCCACCTGGTTCCAACCTCCTGTCAGAGAGCTGTAGAGTGAGGTCTCCCCTGAGCCTCCTCTTCTCCAGGCTCAACAACCCAGTTCCCTCAGCTGTTCCTCATCAGACTGGTGCTCCAGACCCTTCCCCAGCCTCGTTGCCCTTCTCCAGACCTGCTCCAGCAACTCGACATTCTTCCTAAACTGAGGGACCCAGAACTGGACACGGCACTCCAGGGGTGGCCTCACCAGTGCCGAGTCCAGGGGAAGAATCACTTCCCTGGTCCTGCTGCTACACTGTTCCTGAGCCAGGCCAGGATCCATTGGCCTTCTTGGCCACCTGGGCACACTCTGGCTCCTGTTCAGCTGCTGTCGAACTGCTCCCCCAGGTCCCTTTCTCTCCAGCTGTTCTGTCTGCAGTCTGTGGTGCCGTAGGGAGTTGTTGTGCTCAAAGTGCAGGACTCGGCACTTGGCCTTGTTTAACCCCACACCGTTGGATCCTTCCCATCTCTCCAGTCTGTCAGGTCCTTCTGCAGAGCCTTCCTGCCCCTCTCGCAGATCGACACCGTCTCCCAAATTGGCGTCTTGGAAACTTGCTGCATACCTACACTGCTTTTCCCTAAGTTGTTTCTGTTTTTCACCATCAGACCAGGGGAGAGCGCGAACGCAGTCCCCCACTACCACAAATTATGCAGT
>NW_020890773.1:0-1557 GCF_003945725.1 Corapipo altera
ATTAACAATACCCCAACTTACAAATCAAATAAGATTGCACTGTTTTTACAGCAATAGGTGTTACGCATGCAGCGTGCTCATGGCATTCTCAAACGTTTTCTTCAAAAACAGAAAGGGAGACTGACGAAAAATCCCTTGAAGTAAGATTAGAAATAACGCAACATCCGTGCTTAGCTTTTTATATATTGCAGAAAGTTGTTAGGAATTTCCTATAGTTTGCCATTTTGCTTCTCTTACATGAAATTTGGCTGTTTCCCTCGGGGGCAGAGTGCAGGTAGAAGGTTTGCAGACGGAACGATGAGACAAAAGGGGATGTAGTTCTGCCCCCTGCAGAAGTAGTTTTATTGCGTTTATGCAGAATTTGCAGATTGCTGTTGGCGGCTATGCCATAAATTTCCTTTGAATTATGAAACTGATAAGAAGCGCACAGCCAATGACTACTTGAAAATGTGTGTGTGAATGATGGATGTCTGAGGTGGCCACCTAAGAGTGTATGGAAAAAGATTGTGTGAAAGAGAAAAGCTACATGAATGTGTAACTGTGTAAACTTAAAAATACTTTCCGTCAGTGTCGAGATTTTAACAAGGGTTTAAGACTGAAGTTAAATAAGAGATTCTTACAAAAAATTGGTATTCTATTACAGCCTTGTATGAAATTTATGCAAGTTAAGTCTCAGGTGGAGTTTTTCCACTCCTGTTGTTCCTTAGCTGTGTGAGCTGCGCAGGAGACCACTAGTTTTAGAGCGAGTAAAAACCATAAGCCAGCAAACATTAGTGCAGACTGCAAGGTTAGCAGAGCCCGGAGCAAGGTGCACCACTATGCATCCAGGTGCCCAGGAACCATTGTTACAATTCGTGGAAAAACTGCAAGACGCTGTAGAGAAACAAGTTTTGTGACAGTTACAGAAGCTGCTAGTTACATAACTAGCTAGAGATAATGCAGGCTTGTGCTGGGGTGGGGTCCTTAGACCATCAAATAATTGCATTTGCATCTGCTATGGTAGTAGTGAGGGTCGTTTTGAGCTTTTCTGTGTTTTCCAGGATTTAAATCAGGAGTTGTCAATGTTGCTGCCTTGCTTGTTCAGCTCGTTGCAGGGGGGCCCTTGCAGACTGTCAAGGCCATCCTGCGTGCCTTCTCAGAAACATCTGCAGTGTTGTGGATAGTGTGTCTTCAGGCCTCCTGGCTGGAGGCCAGAGCAGACCAGTTATGTTGATCAGTGTGACCAGAGCTGAAGTGTTGTTTTAAAGAGTCATTATATATTGTCTTCAAACCCCTCCCGTGCAACAGCTGGTAGCAATATTCATTGTAAAACGGCTAGTCTCTCCTCCTTAAAACGTGCCCTACCCATTGCAGCTGTGTTCTCAGCAAAATAGCTTCACTACTTGTGACTATTACTTGTTTCATACCAGACATATTGCTTGCATAATTTGACTAGTGAATGTTTAGGGTTGTAAGAAGGCAACCTGTACTCTTTGTGATGCTCAAAGTTTGCTCTTAATTGTCCAAACAAACAAACTTCTGTAGTCATTCTGTAGTCATTCCAAGGGTTAGGATTGT